>NW_023270854.1:6285207-6592535 GCF_011800145.1 Mirounga leonina | reverse complement strand
TACTTCCTGTGCTGGGTGTGCTGTACTTCCTGTCCTGGGAGTGCTGTACTTCCTGTGCTGGGTGTGCTGTACTTCCTGTCCTGGGAGTGCCGTACTTCCTGTGCTGGGTGTGCTGTCCTTCCTGTCCTGGGAGTGCCGTACTTCCTGTGCTGGGTGTGCTGTACTTCCTGTCCTGGGAGTGCTGTACTTCCTGTCCTGGGAGTGCTGTACTTCCTGTGCTGGGTGTGGTGTCCTTCCTGTCCTGGTATCCAGGAATGGCTTCTTTTGCCCAGAGTAAAACAAAGAGGTATTAGGAAATCGTCCTAAAAATGCACTACTTTGGAATGATATTCATTGACATTTCTCTTAGTGCTTTAATTTCAATGAGAGAATAGTTTAAATGATGAATTACTTCCCTCAGCCTGCCTCCTTTGAACAGTGTGAAACAAAACTTTGCAACTTGCATGGAGGTGAGCATGTCAGATTCTCATGTAAACAAATTAGGACACTAAAGGTGTTGGTATAGACAGAACACTGGGGGAAAGGAGATAGAATTCTAGGTAGCGGAAGGAGGAGGATAAAATAGTCCAGAGTACTCTAAATTAGTTCATTCGGTAGGGCATTTAGAGAGACCATGAATTCGGCATGTACGTGTAACTGGTATATATGACGTGCATCTCTGCTCATCAGTTACCCAGACTATGTTATAGAATAATTAAAACAGTTTCTTGAGTCATTTCTAAGCATCAACTTGAATTAATTTCTATCAACTGTTTTTATGGATTGCTTTCTTTAGTTTATTGTTATCTCAAATAAAATATTTACTAAATAATTATTTTGAAAAAAGCTTTTGAAATGAAACATTCTGGTTTACAAATAACAGTTTTAAAATTTCATTTATTATTTGACCCATGGGTTATTCAGAAGTGTTTTGTTTTGGGGCACCTGGGTGGCTCCGTCGGTTTAGTGTCTAGCTCTTGATTTTGGTTCAGGTCATCATATCAGGGTCATGATATTGAGCCCTTGGAGTCCTCATGGGGCTCCATGCTCGGTGTGGAGTCTGCTCAGGATTCTTTCCCTCTGCCCTCCTCCCCACCCCCAGCTCCTCCTTCTCTGTCTCTCTTAAAAAAATTAAAGTGTTTTGTTTTATTTCAGAATACTTGGAGATTTCCCAACTATTTTCCTGTTATTGGTTTCTAATTTAATCCCATATGGTCAGAGGACAAACTTTGCATGATGTGAATCCTTTTAAATTTACTGAGATTTATTTTATGATACAGAATGTTTTCTCATGGCATATCTTCCCTGTTCACTTGAATGTGGATGTATACCTGAAGGATGGAAGATTTTGTGACTGTTAATTAGGTCAAGTTGGTTGATAGTGTTGTTCAAGTCTTCCATATCCTTAATGGTTTTCTCTCTGCTGGTTTTATCAATTATTGAGAGAGGTGTATTGAACCAACAAATATAAGTGTTAATTTGCCTATTTTTCTTTTTCTTTTTCTTTTTTTAAGATTTTATTTATTAAAAAAAGATTTTATTTATTTATTTGACAGAGAGAAATACAGTGAGAGAGGGAACACAAGCAGAGGGAGTGGGAGAGGGAGAAGCAGGCTTCCCGCCCAGCAGGGAGCCCGATGTGGGACTCGATCCCAGGACCCTGGGATCATGACCTGAGCCGAAGGCAGACGCTTAAGGACTGAGTCACCCAGGTGCCCCAATTTGTCTATTTTTCTATACAGTTTTATCAGTTTTAGCTTCATGCATTTTGACTTTCTATTATTAAGTGCATACATATTTAGAATTGCTACGTGTTCCTTTGTTTTTTGTTTTAAAGACTTTATTTGTGAGAGAGAGAGAGAGAGAGCACAAGCAGGGGGAGTGGCAGGCAGAGGGAGAAGCAGGCTCCCTGCTGAGCAAGGAACCTGATGGGGGACTTGATCAAGGCAGATCTTTAACTGGCTGAGCCACCCAGGTGTCCCTAGAATTGTTATGTATTCCTAATAAGTTTATTCTTCTTTTATCAGGAAATGGCACTTTTTTTTTTTTAAAGATTTTATTTATTTATTTGACAGAGAGAGACACAGCGAGAGAGGGAACACAAGCAGGGGGAGTGGGAGAGGGAGAAGCAGGCTTCCCGCTGAGCAGGGAGCCCGATGCGGGGCTCAATCCCAGGACCCTGGGGTCATGACCCGAGCCGAAGGCAGGCGCTTAACCGACTGAGCCACCCAGGTACCCCAGGAAATGGCACTTTTTATTCCCAGCAATATTCTTTGCTTTAATGTCTACTGGGTTCAGATAAATATAGCCACTCCAACTTTAAAAAAATAAGTTAGCATGTTAGCATCTTTTTGTTTTTAAGACTTAACTTTTTTAGAGCAGTTTTAGGTTTACAACTAAATTGAGAGGAAAGTACAGAGATTTCCCATAGACCCCCTGCCCCCACACATACATTGCCTCCTCATTATCAACATTTCCACCAGATAAATACTTTTTTTTTTTTTCCCTTTAACCAAGGATGAACCTATATGGACACATCATAATCACCCAAAGTCTAGTTTACCTTAGGGTTCACTGTTGCTGTTGTACACTCTATGGGTTTGGGCAAACATATAATGACATGAATCCGTTGTTGTGATACTGAACATTTTCACTAGCTCCCAAGGCCTCTGTCCTATACCTATTCATCTCTCCCCTTCCCCAGCCCCCTCCACCAGGACATTAAGAACCACATTTTTTTTTATTGTCTTTGTAGTTTTGCCTTTTCCAGAATGCCATATAGTTGGAATCATACAGTATATAGCCCTTTCAGATTGACTTCTTTCACTTAGTACTATGCATTTGAGGTTCCTCCATGTCTTGATGGCTCATTTCTGGTTTAGCTCAGAATACTGTTCCATGGTCTGGATGGACCACAGTTTATTCATCTATTTACCTACTAAAGGACATCTTAGTTGTCCTTTTTTCATTCTTTTGCATTTAACTTATTTGTGTCTATATTTAAAGTGGGTTTCTTGAAGGCACCATAAAGGTGGGCATTGATCTTTTTTTTTCCAATCTGAAATATCATTTTTAATTTATTTTTTTTATTGATATACCATCATATTATTTTTTGCTCATTTCATATGGTCTTCCTTTTTTATCTTTTCTTCCCATTTTTTTTAGATTATTTGAGTAGTTCTGTGATTTATTTTCATTTCTAATCTGCCTTGTTAATTACACCTCTCTGGTTTTGTTTGGGTTAGTACTGTAGGTATTGTAATATATGTCTTTAATTTATCACAGCTGAACTTTAAAAAAATGAACAATATGCCACTTAAAATATAAGGACCTTAGAACAGTATTCTATTGGCTTCCTCCTGTCCTTTGTAAAAGTGTTATCATGCAATTTACTTGTACATATCTTTTAAACAGAAAAAAACACATTGTCATTATTTTTGCTTAAACATGATCTCCCATTGCCATCTAGCTTATGTAGTATGCCTGTTCTTCTTTTGTCTTTTCCTGTGTACATAATGTGTTTATTCTCTGCCTGCTCTTAAAATTCTCTTTATTATTGGTTTTTGACACCTCATTGTTAAATTAGAATGTGCCTTAGTTTTTTGTTGTTGTTCTCGTTTTTCCCTTAAGGACTTTTTTAATCAATTGAGCTTGTGGCATTTTGTGTTTATATTTTTTGTCAAATTTGAGACCATTGATTTTTCAATATGATCACCTTCCTCCTCCTTCTCCATCTTCAGCTGCACTTGTATTAGACCACTTGATATCATTTCATAGGTTGTTGATTCTGTCCACAGATTTTTCCAGACTTGTTTCTGTCTCTGAGTCATTTTGGATAATTTCTATTTCTGTACATTCAAATTCATTGATGTTTCCTCTGTGTTACAGAATCTGCTATTGACCCAGATAATGTAATTTTTACCCCACATATTTCATTTTTAATCTCCGGAAGTGTGATTTGAATTTTTAAAAATTTATTTCATTGTTCTCATCAAGCCCATGCTTTCTTTTACTTCCATGTATATATGGAGCAAACTGATGACAATGCTCATTTAATTCTCATGTCTGTTATTATTTTTATTTTCTGTGTCAATTCATGGTCTGTTTGTACTGACTGTGTCCTCTTTTTTGTATGGGTTATATTTTCCTGCTCGTTTGTGTACATGGAAATTTTTTATTGGTTGCCGAACTTTGTGTTTTTAGATAATCAGGTGATGGATTTTTTTATATTCCTATATATGTATTTGAGGTTTTATCCTCAACTACAGTTACACTAGCAGAAATCTGTTATATTCTTTTTGAAATTGCTTTTATGATCTATTAGGGGACATTTAAAGCAGGCTTTAATATTGGGTTAATTTTTTGACACCATTAAGATGGAGAGTTTTACGTCTCTACCCAGTGTTCTCTGGATTACAGCGTCTTTTGTTTCTGTCTGAGGGGGACAGGGAGTATTTCTAGGCTTCTGTGATTTTCATGAGCATTTTTTCTCATCTTTTCCAATGGTTCTTTCCACAGCTGTGGGTAGTATGTATATGGCTATCAAGAATCAGTCATTTCAGCACTGAGAAAGTCCACCCTCTTTAGAACTCCTGAGCTTTTTCTCTGTGTGACTCCTCCAGTACTTTCTCCTACAGAATTTAACTACATTGGGTTTGTGAACTATCAACTTTGTCTCTTCCTCTCAGTGAGCAGGGCAGATTCTATATTATACATGTGCATATTTTTGTATTATATTCACTTATATATATTTAAGGAAGCTTTTTTAAAAAAATCTTATAACTGTGTTAATAAAACAAAATGATGGGGCACCTGGGTGCCTCAGTCAGTTAAGCGTCAGACTCTTGGTTTCAGCTCAGGTTGTGATCTTAGGGCTGTGGGATGGAGCCCCGCATCAGTCTCCGCACTCAGCACAGAGTCTGCTTGAGATTCTCTCTCCCTATGCCCCTCCTGCTCATGCTTTTTCTCTCTCTCTCTCTAAAATAAGTAAGTGAATCTTTTAAAGAATGATGATTCCTCTGATTACCTCAATTAAATTTCAAAAAATCACTCTGTGTATAACCACCCTGTGGGTGAATATTCTTATTTTCTCTATGTAATAAATGAGGGACTGATGCAGAGAGATGAAATTTTTGACCCAGGTCAAACTACTGGGAAGTGTGCAAGTGGCATTTGAAGCTCCTTAGCATCTGTGTAATTCTCCAAGTCCATACTGACGTAATACCAAGAGCCAGATTAGCTTCTAGGAAGACACCTCCCCACATTGTCTCTGTTGTCTAAGATACGAGAGTTTGGAGCTCAGATTTCTGACTCTACAGCCAGTGGCCTATTTTCTTTTCTACCTGTAGAAATCACTTAACTATGTTTCTCTGACCTTCTGCTGCTATGAAAGTCATCACATGAAAAACATAACTGTTAATACATTTTGGTAGATAAGAAATACCTTTATATGAAATTTTTGACACATTTGAGTGCATATTTACTTAAGGCAATTGGATTAATTTCAGCATTTTTCCAACATGACACCTATTTTGAACAGCGATTGTGAGGTTATCTCAGGAATAGACTTAAGTTAATATACCTCCAGAAATCTGCTATTAGACATAGATACCTATAAGTTGCTTCCTATGGTGTCCAATCATGGGTTTATAATTAAACAAAATATGTTAAATATATCAATCATTACTACTGTTCAATACAACCAAATACTTCATGACAATAAAGCTTTTTGTTTTTGATTGTCACAATGTGAATTAAACCCCAAAGGAAAGAGAGAAGAGAATTGAGCAAATACGAAGTAAATTCACTATTACTGTCTCTGTCCTTCTTCAAGAAAGTAAGTAACTGTAAAGTTTTGGAATTAGCCTTCTGCACTGTGTATATCTAAACTCCATCCACAAATAGCAAAGTTTTGTAAAGAAAATTATTGCCTCAGAACAATCTTTAATTTTAATTGTACTCATATAATCAGATCATAGTTTGCCTTTCTCTCCTGAAGAGGATTTGCTTCTAATCCAATTTTGTTCCTTGTTATTTTGTATTTGAAATCTGCCTTTACTCCTAACTTTTGATTAAAAAATAATTTGAATCTCCAAAGTGTTGGTAATATTGCCTATCTTAACACAGATATAATAATGCCAGTGTCTCTAAGTGTCTCTCCTCTATTTAATAAATTAAATGTTGAACATTTTTCTAATTTTAATATGGCTAATAAATACTCCCCATTAATATATTACATTTGTCTTTCTGCAGTAAATCTGATATTGTTTATATACAAAGTAAAATATAACAAAAGGAAAATTTAATTTTCCAAACTAGGAAAAATTTAGGAAGATATATTCTTATAGGAAGGAAAGATTTAAAGAGAATAAAGAGGAGCATATTTGTTGATTCTAGTTATCAAATCCAGGTCTTTTCTTTATCATTCAGTCTATCTTATATCTTTTTCACCATTCCAGTTTACAGATGATAGACCCAGTATCACCAAGTACCAAAAGAATGAAGAGCTTGGTCACTTCTTAAATTTACCATCTATAATGAGCAGAATAATATCTGTCTGCCATAAACTATGGATATCATATATTCTGTGATGTTATCTCATTTGTTAACTGTGCCTTGAAAGTGTGGATCATTTAACTACATTTGCCATGCTCATATAAATCTGTAAATGCACATTAGTATCAACATTTAAAATATTTACTTAGGGGCGCCTGAGTGGCTCAGTTGGTTAGATGTCCAACTCTTGATTTCAGCTCAGGTCATGATCTCAGGATTGTGGGATCAAGCCCTGCACTGGGCTCTGCGCTGGTCACAGAGCCTGCTTAAGATTCTCTCTCTCCCTCTGCCTCTCTCTCTCTCTTTTTCTCTCTAAAAAAAATTACTTAAATTTGATTCATTATTTAATGTACATCTCATGGATATTACTTCAAGACAATAAATGTTAAAGGTTAGCCTTCCCTTTTAATGGCAGCATAATATTCCTAGCACGGATATTCAATTTAGTTTTACTGGAGGAAAAGTCAAGTTGTTTCCAATATTTTTTACTATGAGCATTTCTGGAAGAAGTGTTTTCATACCCATTCATCTATTTACTGATGCTTTTTAAAATATAGCATATTATCCCCACATTAATGTATGGAATGGTTCATGTCACCTGTTCATTTTACTTAACCAACAGTCCTAATATTGTCAACTTTTATTGAATATATAATGTGTGAAAATTGTATTAAATCACATGACAAATTTGCAACTCCATTTTTGTTGTTCCAGATACACAAAACAAAACATCCAGAATATGTACCTACCTTTTTCTACTTGAAATGATCTGTCACAAAAATTGTCATCTACATGTTATGTAAAGGGGAATCTACAGGACCATTTGTTTACATAAATACTAAGAAACCAAGATTATAATTATGTGGGTCCTTACCTTATAATCCAAACACAGGTATATACCTACTATTGAATTTGGGCAAACCCTATGACAGCTGAGAACAATATAGAAAATGGGAAGCTGGAAAACCTGTGAGTGAGCATGGGGTAGAAGACTAGTTCTGTAGGCTAACCCCACCAATAATTCGCTGTATATTCCTGAGCAAGTCACACTGAAAAAAAGCCACAGTTTTATTCTTTCTACAATTAGGGAATTGGGTTAAATGAATCTAAATTCCTTCATGGACCTTTAACATCCTATCCTACATTTTCACAGATTGCTTCAATAGAAGTATCCTTCCCTAATCTCTCAAATGAGTAGAAAGTACTTAAATTAATTCGCTAAGGCTGCCACAACTAAGTACCCAAAACTGGGCAACTTAAACAAACAAATCATTTTCTCACCGTTCTAGAGGCTGGAAGTCCAGGAGTGAGGAAGGTATCAGCAGGGGTGTTCCTTCTGAGGCTGTCAAGTCAGATCTGTTCCAAGCCTCTCTCCTTGGCTTGTAGATGCTTATATTCTCCCTGTGTCTACACATGACATAGTCCTATACATGTCTGTGTCCAAATGTCCTCTTCTTATAAGGACACCAGTCACATTGGATTAGAGCTCACCCTCATGACCTCATTTTAACTTAATTATTTATGTGAAGACTATATCCAAATATGCTCACATTCTGAGGTGCTGGCGGTTAGGACTTCAATACATGACTTTTGTGGGGGACCCGATTCAGCCTATAACATCCACTGATCTACCATAACACATTTGTTACATACCAGATGTTTAGATACATGAAGAGCATTTTTCTGTGCTCTCTTTGTTTGCCTATTATGTAACGTTTGTCAAAACAACCTTATAATTATTCTAGCTATACAGCAGGTCTTGATACTCTGCATGTAAGGTCTTGATTCTCTTTTCAAGTGTATCTGAGCTATTCTTGTCTATTTAAAATTTTGTATTAATGGTTGAATCATTTAGCAATGTGGGGGATGTGGGCCATTTATTTATTTTTTAAGCTTTTATTTATTTATTTGACAGAGAGAGAGACACAGTGAGAGAGGGAACACAAGCAGGGGGAGTGGGAGAGAGAAAATCAGACTTTCTGTGGAGCAGGGAGCCCGATGTGGGGCTCGATCCCAGGACCCTGGCATCATGACCCGAGCTGAAGGCAGACGCTTAATGACCAGTCACCCAGGTGCCCAGATCTGGGCCATTTATGAGGAAAACTTTGGAAGTGAAAATTTTTGATTTTTCAAATTATATGAGATTAGGTTTGTATACATTTAGAGATACATTAAACCATGAGGATATTTCATCTAGAAATATTGAGAGTGAATATGACCAGTTAAATCAGTTTTTCATGGAATCACACATAGTGGGGAGAAATGAGGGATCTTGAAATCATCTTAGAGGAAGCAAAAGATAGCTCTGTTTATCTCAAGATAGGGTAGTAATAGAATTTACAACTCTAGGATTTATTCAGTTTGCAACTGTGCAACTGTGCAAGTTTAACTGAGAATTTAAAATAATTCCCTGAATAATTGTCATACATGTTTGTGCTTAAGGGGAGCTGTCTCCCATCTTGAACAATAATGCATATGCAGTTTGCCACAAAACATCTTTTGGGGGCATATCCTAGCAAAATTGTAGAATTTCTAAGCTATTTCTTACAAATGGCTTAATGTAATTTCCTTGTCATCTGTTATTTCTAGCTATCTACCCTCTTGCAAAAGTCCGTGCTATGTTTCCCTCTTTCCATGAGGCAATTGTTTCTCTATGTTTTTAACCTTTTTATTATATGATATCATGTTTAATGGATAGGTTGCTTTCTACAAATAATTTTGTCTTTGAGATCTTTTTAAAATTTTTGTTTTTGAGATTTTTGAGATTTTGGTTTTTGTTTGAATCATTATAGCCAGAGAGTATTTTCGCTTGAAAAGTCATGGCAGGGATAGAAATGACAGAAAGTTAAGTACTTTTTGAAAATCCAAGATTAAAAGCATATGACTCACAGTTTGATACTTTGTACAGATAAAAGTTGTTCTGTAAGAAAGATGGCATGGAAATTGGTAGGGGTAGTGTGGGAAAGAGAGAGATTAGATAATCTAAAGATATATATTTTTAATTTTTATTAAGGCTATAAATCTTTCATTTGTGTGCTAAAAAGTTATAGTCTAAAACAACAAATCTCAGAGCAATATAGTACAGTAAGTATATAAATATACAAGTAAAAATGAGTAGTAGCTCTTTTCAAAAATCTTGTGTCTTTCAATTCAAAACCGGTGTGTTTACAACATAAGTAAAAAGATACCAAATCATCTTAGTTTTATATTTGCATATAGATATGTGTGTGTCTAAAAATTATCATTCACCTAAAAACTATTGTTGCTGCTTCTGGAGCTGCTCTTTTGGTTGGTTGTAGCTCACCTCTATTTAGGGACCAAAGCCGCCTCCCATCAGGGATTTTTTGTGCCCCAACTCACAGTAATTCAGATTTTGCCTTTTTCTGATATTGTCTTCTATTCATATATTTTACTCCAGACCCTCTGAGCTGAAGACTGTGGCAGAGTATGATAAGCTGTTCAGGATGATATGTATCTGTTCACTCCTTCGTCAGCCCTCATTTATCATTATAGCTGCACTTGGCACTTGACATACATGTTCTAATTTAATCCCCTCAACAACAGTATGAAGCAAAAGTTCCTCCTCTTTCCTGCCCTACTTTTGATAAAAGTGAGATTTTCACTGATGAAGGGATTTCATAAAGAAACCTGCCTTATCACCATCGCGATGTTAGCAGGTAGATTGATATAGGGAGTTTGCTCTTTTCTACTGCCCTTCCCTTAAATGATTTTTGGAAGTTTCCTTTACACTGAACATCACTCCTCCTGTGTCTCTGTAAAATTTTATGCCGTCCAGTTTTAAGATTAAGTTTTTCAGTCTGTAATCTTCTGTGATTACCCACTGATTTATAGGAAATGGAATGAGTCAGCTTACATGTAAAATGACTGTAATTAATAAACTATTTTAACGTTTTCTTCAATGGACCTAGACAGACTTTAAAGTAAGAATAATTTAGATTTTTCACCATTTTGATATTTTTATTTGGGATTCCAGATTTCCCTATTTATTTTTGAAATGAGACACCATGATAATTCTTTTTGAAATATAGGTGTGAAAGTATGAACAGAAACTACATTTGAAAATAGTGTGGCAGAATTAATTGACTAGAAGAATTTGGAAGTTTGGACTAAAAGACACAAAGTTTTTGCTTGTTTGTTTGTTTTTGTGTCAGAGACTTGCTGTATGTTCATGGATACTTTAAGTATGTTGAACTTTATTTTTTCCGTTAGTCAAAACAGACTTTAAACTATTTGTATTTATAGTTATATCTTAACACTTGTAAGATTATTTAAAATAATAAAATTCATAGTTATATGATCAGGATATTCTTCATAGTCAGTATCTGGACAGCTTATGAGATTTATCACTTCTCAGAGGAAATAGAAAGGCATTATTTTTCTCCACATTAAAGGCTGTGTCCTGTGAAACCACAAGGAAATTGACCAATGGTAAATAATTCCTGTGTATAGCTGAATACCCTCTCTTACATGTATCCACCTATCCCCTAGTCACTTAAGTGTAATGGTCAAATATTTTTTTAAAGAAGTGTAATTTTCAGGCGCCTGGGTGGCTCAGTCGTTAAGCTTCTGCCTTCAGCTCAGGTCATGATCCCAGGGTCCTGGGATCGAGACCTGCATCGGGCTCCCTGCTCAGCGGGAAGCCTGCTTCTCCCTCTCCCACTCCCCCTGCTTGTGTTCCCTCTCTCAGTGTCTCTCTCTCTCTGTTGAAAAAGAAATAAGATCTTAAAAAAAAAAAAGTGTAATTTTCATGCTAAGAAAAGCAAGAAAACTGAATCTTAAAAAATGCTCACTTAAAACCAGTGAAGCCAAAAGGAATGGGCAACAAATATAAAGTAACAATGAATAAATGTAACAAATGGAAAATAGTTACAAATATGGTAGATACTCCTCCAGTGGTATAAATAAGCACTTTAAATATTCGACAGAAGAAGAGTTATAAATATATTCATACCGATAAGACATCTAAAAACTAATAAAATGTACATGATTAATCACCATAGAAATAACATCTATTTGGCTTTGAAGGTATATAATTAAGTCTTATTTATACATTTAATTATTATACTGATATAAAAATTCACCTCAGTGAACTGAGGTAAATAAGACTGATGGACAGCTTTACATGTTAGTAGAGACTATATAATTGGGTTACATTATTTAGGATGAACCTATTTCAGGTTTCAAGTTTTCATTAGATATTAAAATTTCTAGTTTACTTCACAATTTCTCTGTTGTGAAGACAGTTTGACATTAAAAACTGTTCTTCTCACATCACCCTTAAGCACTTTCAGTACATAAAATCCTCCCCTAGCTGTTCACTTATCTAAATGTCCCATTTACATAATGCCCAAAATAAAATATATTGTTTTTATATACGTATGTGGCTTTTGTAACCTTTCTCCAGTAGAAGAAGCATCTGGCTATCATCTATCTATCTGTCTATCTATCTATCTATCTATCTATCTATCTATCTATCTATCTATCTATTATCTATCTCATGCTGTGAGAATTTGTATTGCTCTAATTAGTGAATAATAAATAATACTACCTTTTGAAATAAATATAATTTTTTCTATATGGCACATGTGATTTGATAAAATTTGCATGAGAATGCAGAATATGGGAGAGTTGAAGATCCATTTGTCTGTGAGCTTTTTTAATTAAAATGTATCTTAAACCTTTACCAGATATCATATTGTAGACAATTCCTGACTTTGACAGGATTTCTTCATTTTCTGTCCTGTATCACCTGAGTGCGGGAGGGCACAAAAGTCTTCTCAGGCTGCTTGTTGTGGCTGAGCTGCCCACCCCAGCGGCTCTGGATGGGAGAGTCTCAGACCCTGTGGCTCAATAGTTTCCCAGCTAATTGTTGCTGTGGATTCTCTGCTGGTCTGCTAGTCAGTGGTGCCAAGCTTTCCTGATGTTGTCCTAGGAACTCTCATTTTATCCATGGGAGGAGTAAGCCTGTCTGAGCTGTCTTCTGTGCTTACATTGGACCCCAACTTCAGTCTGGGTCTCCTTTTTTTTTGTTGGGTGGGTCACATAAAGTGCCCTGCCACTTTGTTCTAAGCCAATTTGTGTTCTGCCTTTCAGAGACCTTCTTTGGTTATCTCTTGTATTATTTTCAGGGTCCATAGTTGTGTTGAGCAGGGTGAGTATAGAGAAATGGATCTATGCTATCCTGTCTGGGCCCAAGTCTGTCAGTTCTTTGCTGTAATATTCTTCCTCCAAAAAAACATATCGAAGGAGATACAATTTGTATGCATTTGTGTGTGTGTGTGCACGCGTGCACATTCATAACAGGGCGTCTTATTTTAAATCACCCATTAATATTGCACCTATATAGCTTTTCATGATATTTCCAGTCGTTTTAAAACTACCTATGTTGGGGCGCCTGGGTGGCTCAGTTGGTTAAGTGACTGCCTTCAGCTCAGGTCATGATCTCAGGGTCCTGGGATCGAGCCCCGCATCAGGCTCCCTGCTCGGTGGGAAGCCTGCTTCTCTCTTTCCTACTCCCCCTGCTTGTGTTCCCTCTCTCGCTGTGTCTCTCTCTGTCAAATAAATAAATAAAATCTTTAAAAAAAAAAAAAAAACTACCTATGTTGATGAAATGCTATCTGCATCAAAAAAAGTTTACAGTAATTGTATCTTTCTATGAATGGGAAACTATTACCAAAATATTCTCTTATCCTACTTAACACTTTAATTTTGAAAATTACTTTCCTTTTCATATTACTCTGAATTCACCTTCTCCCACTTTGCTATCCATATGATCATGGATAGTTTGCTCAATTTTTACTGCCTCAGTTTATAACAGTATAAAATCAAGGCTTTGGAACCAGTGACACATGGGTAAAAATGCTACAGTCTCTCTATGTTGACTGTGTAATGTTGGGCAATAGGCTTTACCCCTCTACATTCCCATCTGTCATATTTGTCATATTTAAAGTAGAATTATGATAGAAACTATCACATAGGTTTCTATGATGAGTGAATATGTAAACAAGATTTTCATACCTGTTAGTGATGATGATGATGATTATTAATAGAAGAAAATTACTGTTAATTTTATTTTAAAGTTTGTTTTGTTTTAGTCAGCATCTGTGATAACCTAATAGTTATGATTTGTTGATCATTATATTTTATTTGTTGATATATTTATATGAACCCACAAAAGAATTCGCTTCCCTACATATTACTTAAAGACGAGGTCATATTTTATTTCAAATTAAGTCCGGTTTAATTTATTACCAGTGTTTAGAATGCACAATCTACTCATTCTTCATTTCTTTCTTTCTTTATTAATTAATTTTGGCAATAAAACCTTTGGCCTCTAAATTTAATAGGCCCCAGTTCTGTGAATGGTTGACAAGGAGACATATCTGCTCTGGTGCTCAGGTTGAAATTTAACTTGAACAGGAAAATGATGTCTAGTGGGGAGACACAGGGAAAAAATGAGCACATTTCAAGGAGTAATTCACAAAGTTGAGTACTAAATTACTAAATGTATAATAGGCATTGTGCTAATATGTTATTTTATATTTCTCAGAAAACTTTCATGGTGAGTGATATTGTTACTATGTGTTGAGCACTTATTCTTTTATATTCTCTGTAAATTCCTGAAGAAGCTTGTATGAAGTACATCTTTGAGGTTAATAGTAATATTTCTCTTTAGTGCTTTCTCCCTCATTTGAGTTTCTTGAGAGCAGGATCCATGCCATTTTGATTTTTTTTTCCTGGGCATATAGCCCACCATCCAACACATACTTGGTTAAACGAGTAAATGAATAAATTATATGACCTTTAAAAGTTAGACTATATCAATGGCCTTCCTAGTGAGAAGTCCTCACATAGACTATATTTTGTCTCCGTAAAATCAAACTATTATTGGTGAAATTGGGTTTAAATGGAGAGTCAACTTGTATTTTAAAATCATAAGCGCTGAGCTGTTCTATCTATGAGGATGTTTATTCATTCAATTGAGTTTGCAGCATAAGTGGGAAAAAAAGTATGGTGTGCATTTGAGAATCAATGTGTGTGTGTGTGCTTTTGGGAAAAATAGGGCTGTTATAGGTGGGTTGTTTTTTTGTTTTGTTTTTTTTGTTTGTTTGTTTGCTTTTTAGAGAGGGAGGTTGAGGGGAGGGATAGAGGGAAAGGGAGAGAGAGAATCTTAAGCAGGCTCCATGCCCACCTACTCAGGGCTCGATCTCACAACCCTGAGATCATGACCCGAGTCCAAAACAAGAGTTGGATGCTTGACCAACTGAGCCACCCAGATTCCCTGACTGATACAGGATTTTACTGAGAATAGAGGAAGGCTCTAAGTGGGGTTTTTTTTTGTTTGTTTGTTTTTGTTTATTGGGTCTAGAGTGGTTTTGATTTCAAAGTTTTTATTTTAGTTTTATACATAATTGGGCAATTTCAAAAAGTAGGATTTAATGTGTCCAGATTGGCGTATTTATTTTTATGGGTTTTGTAGTAACATCAAAGAGCATATATGAATAATACTTTGATTTATTTCCAATAAAGCTTCCTGATACATTTACATCTCAAATGTCTGTGACATGTGTAATTATAGTTACTTCAGTGTCTATGTACACAGGTATTTTTGAAACACAAAACTTGAACACTTATTTTAACAAAAATATCAGTATATAATTATGCTTTAGGTAAGGAAGTCCCACATTAATAAGCATTTTATTCAGAGAATACATAGTAGTGTGTTCTTTAAGAAATGATACATTTTTGTATTTGTAAAGCTTTTTAGTTGTTCTTGAATTTCCATTATGAGAATATTATTTGTTTAAGGTTCTGTTTGCTGCTTTAAAAACGATTTTGCATGGGGATGATGACTTTTATGATGTATGAAAACTTGTAAACCTGTCACTCACTCTGGTAAAAATATAAGAATTTAAAAATCACAGAAATTAAATTAAATTGATTTAAATTAAATTGATTTAAAAATCAGTTCATAGATTTAACTATAAAACTTTTTTGCTTTGTTATTGACAAATAAAACTAGAGGTAAAATAGTTTAATCATTTATAAATTTTATAATAGGCTCCATTGCTTACTAATAAGCTTTGGTAATATTTCTGATATTAGAGATAACAGAGTTTATATGGGTGGAAAAGTTTTAAGCCATTTTATTAGCAGTACATATTTTGAAAATCTTCCTACTGGTTCTTTTTCCTGCTTATTAACATAAAAAGATATTCTCACATAGTTCTGGATTCATATAACTACAGAGGCAATACTAAGTAATTTACTTGGCCTTGCATTCTTTAAAGTCACCCAAGAAAATGTATTTTACATTAGGTAGCATTTAAGCTGTGTATTTCTAATTTTTCTTTCCTAGAGCATACAGTATTGTTCACAGCTAAGAAGTCAAATTTCTACTAATTAACCTCATGGTTTTAGAGTTTTCCTAGTATTACTAACCCTAAATCATAAGATGCAGTGACTTATTATTGGTATTTTGATAAGCATTACTAAAGACTTGACCCTTTAAGAAAAACAGAAAAGAAATATGCCACTGATGTATTATGTATTTTTCCAGAAATATGCAATATGAAAAACTATGATTATGATGAAAACTCTAAATTTCTTTTTTTTTTTTTTAAAGATTTTATTTATTTATTTATTTGACAGAGAGAGAGACAAGGACAGAGGGAACACAAGCAGGGGGAGTGGGAGAGGTTGAAGTAGGCTTCCCACGGAGCAGGGAGCCCGATGCGGGGCTCGACCCCAGGATCCTGGGATCATGACCTGAGCCGAAGGCAGACGCTTAACGACTGAGCCACCCAGGCGCCCCGAAAACTCTAAATTTCTTTCTTTAACTTGTTCATTTTAGGTACAGATAATTATTTTTTAAAAGCAAAAGATGATAGAAATTGAGAAAATAAAATACAGTATAATAATGTACCTGAAGTAGAAAGTATGCCCTCTGTTAGATAAAAAATATATGGATAACACTAATGTATAAAGGAATTCTATTAGTAAAATTCTGTAGAAAAAAAATACTCTACTCAGTATTTATATTTTCTAACTTATATTTTCTAACTTATAGTTTCATCGCAAAAACTTATTTTTGCTTATATAAAATTATTTAAATATATATTTTTATTTTTATTTCTCTTTTTCCATCTATACATTTTACGATCTTAAAATATTTCAACAGAATAAAACAAAAGACATGTACAGTTTATACATGTCTATATATTTTTTAAAAAAACAATCTTTCATCATAGGTTTATAAGTTTTTCAAAAATAATAAAAAATATTTATAATTCTTAAATGTTTGTATTGAAGGCAAAAGTTTACTCGAAGTTGAATTCATCTCTTAGGAGATTACAAAAATGTTTTTCTTTTCCCTAGAATATGATGAATCTTAAATATCAGGATATATCAGGTTAAAAGATGACTTAACACACCACTATAGAATTATGGAATTTGTCTATTTTCTCAAATATAGTAAAGCCCCCCAAGAGGTTTTCGATCTCTACATATTTGGTGGAAGACTTTCCTGGAGCACAGATCTAAAAGTTGCTCCAATGTGGACTGTAGTCCAATAGTTCAAGGTCTAACTGTCCTCTAAAACCACAGCAGGAATTAATGTTCCAAATGTATATATTATGAAGTCGTTGGACATGTGTAAGCCACAAATTCAGTTCAGAATACAGGTCATGGGGGGTGGAGCTTATGATCTTTCTTTTTGGGGTTTGGTTTTTGGTTTTGTTTGTTTTGTTTTGTTTTGTTTTCCCAGCAAGTTAGGGAGGAGAAATGGGAAAGCCCTTGGCTGTACTGACTCATGGCAATACCCCATTTGGGATCATAAAGTGGCAGTCTGTCCAACTGGCTGATGCACATCTCAGCAATATGGTGGGCTTCCTTGAAGAAGAATAAGTCAGTGGGCAATACAAGGTTCTGCTAGTGTTTTCAAGTTCCTACACTATGCTCAATTAGCAGTGATAGAATGAGGCTGCCTGCATTGAAGGAGTAACAGGCACAAAGCATCGGAATTGGAAGTAATGGACCAAGTGTCAACTGAAGGGTCTGGGTGGCACCATGGCATCTGCTGGGAAACGGTGTTGGCTCAGGCTGCAGCAGGTCACAGACACCCATCCACAGTGGCTCAGCCAAAAAGGATTTCTCTTTCCTACAAAGCAGCTTGTCAACTTAAGCAGTCTCACATGTCCTCACTACCTCAGGATCCATCTCCATTTTTGCTTTTCAATAATTTGTGACTTTTATCCTCCATCACAAGATGGCTTTGCACCTCCAGGAGGAGAGGCAAAAATTCACACACACACACACACACACACACACACACAGAGAGAGAGAGAGAGAGAGAGAGAGAGAGAGAGAAACAAACAAAAACTTGCTAAGTTTTTTAGAAGCTTTTCTAGTGACTTCTAGTAACTTCTTATCCAGACCTACCGTTCCATCATTTCTAGGTGCAAGTGATTCTGGAAACATTTTATTGCAGGGACAATGCTGCCCAAAACAAAAGTAGAATTTTATTGGTAAGAAATAAAGGGGAATGGACATTTGGTGGGCAATCAGCAGTGTCTGTCCCAATCATATCAGGAGGCTGGAAGCCTGGTGGCCTCACTTGAGCCAGAAGTGACACTAGTCTACTAATATGCAATTAATTTGCATCAGAATGTATCCCTTGTCCACTCTATTCCGAGGAAATAAAATGTCCTTTTATTGCCTCATCCACATAGGAAATGAAGTTTCAATATAATTATTGTAAAATATAATCTTGTATTAGGAAAAAAATCTCAACATTAACTGATATTTTATATTCAGTAACATAAAATTGGTAAAATTAGTTTTATGTACCAGGCAGTTACATTTTTAAAATATAATAATAATTGATTGGAATGACTGCAAGAGGAGGGTCTATTATTAAAGAGATTTAAAAATTTAATGCAATAAGGGGCTTAATGATTGCCTGACATTTGAGAGGATTCCAATTTTCTGATCCTCCTATTTTCCTTTCTTCCAGTGATATAATATCAGTAGAGTATGATTCACCAAGACTCAATGTCTGAACATATTAAGATGTTCTTTCACATTTAAAGCAACTGTGACAGCTGTCTGGCAATCATGAGGAATAATGATGCAGAAGACTTTCAAAAATGGCTTGGGCATCAACTGATGTCATTTGTCATCTCCAGATTTCATTCCTGCTAAAATGTCCATGAAAATTATAGGAATAAATTTATTTTGCCTGGAGTTATATATAGAGATAATTTCATACTTAGAAAAATGATATAAATTTATTGAAAGCATGTCAGAGAAAATGTACTTTATGTAGAAAACTATCAGAAAAAGAGCATTCGATCAAGAAAACTATCAGTTATGCAGTGTGGTGACCATTGCAAAATATGCATTATATCTCATTCGTAATCTCACTCTAATGTGCACCCATTTGTGGATGATGGATTAAACATTCTGGACCATAATTATTTTGGCTTAGATCCATGAAATTCGAAGACACTCCAGCCACTAAGATTTTCCAGATTTAAAAAAAGGCATTATTTTTATTTTCTAAGTGTAAACAAAGCATAAGACTGTAGGTATTAAGATCATTAATAGTTCTGAGAATTTATATATTGAGCATAATTTAAGTGGCTTTCTTTATTTTATTATTCAAATGATTATTCATTAAAAAGTGCTTTTATTTAGCCTAAAGCTTTTCTTTGACCAGCATTATGTCATGGAAACACTTGCGTTAAAATGCTTTTTAGTTTCCAGGGAGCTATATATAATGGTGGCATTTCATTGGTAGTGTTAATTGCATACTGGCCTGGATGCTTAAATGCCAGATCCTATCTTGTGAGTTCTTTTGGGGTGGGTGATTCTACCTATACCTCCCCAGTTTCGGAAATAGTTTCATCTAAGGGTCAAACTGAGGCTAAAACCAGGACCTGAGTCTTTGTGTTTCATTTGTTTCAAATCACTTTGTTTATATAGGGACTGGACTTAAACTCAACTTTGGGCTCCTCTAACATTCTGTTGGATTTTTAAGATATCTGTAAACTCTGACAAGTATTGTCCATTTTTCACATTTATGCTCCTTTGGGTAAAATTTCCATATTTTTTTTATCAAATTCTCAAAAGAATGACCCATAATTAAAAATGACTGGTTCAGGGGCTCCTGGGTGGCTGAGTCGTTAAGCATCTGCCTTCGGCTCAGGTCATGATCCCAGGGTCCTGGGATTGAGCCCCATATCAGGTTCTCTGCTCGGCGGGAAGCCTGCTTCTCCCTCTCCCATTCTCCCTGCTTGTGTTCCCTCTCTCGCTGTTAAAAAATAAACAACAACAACAAAAATGACTGGTTCAGGGGCATCTGCATGGCACAGTTGGTTAAACCTCTGACTCTTGATTAGGCTCAGGTCATGATCTCAGGGTCCCGAGATCTAGCCCCATGTCAGGCTCCCTCTGAGCTCAGCACAAATTCCTCTTGAGACTCTTTCACCTTCCACCATCTCCCTCTCCCCCTCTCCCCCCCCCCCCCCCAGCTCATGCATGGGGCACAAACATGCACGCGCTCTCTCTCTCAAAACAAAAAACAAAGAACAACTGCTCCAGACAAACTCCCTCAGTCAGTACAAGGCAGGGCAGGATTCGGAAGCAGATCTGAGTCACTCTTCAGGGCATTCACCATTAACCACACTGCTTCTGATGTGGTGAACGTAATTTTTCTGTGGTGAAGGAATGTTATTCTCCTTTTTTTCCTGAGATGTAGTGAATATCTGTGTTTCTTAGACATGTTTGCAAGCTTGGGCTACATATAATAAGAGACAAGGACATCTCTGAAAGAGGAAAAAACAAAGCAAATGAAATTTGAATGTTGGGAGTGTGTGTGTGTGTGTGTGTGTGTGTGTGTGTGTGTGTGAATGCACGTTGTATGGAAAGAGTGCTGGGCGCACTCAGTATTCTCTCGAATGAAGCTTCTGCTGTTCTCCTCTATCCCTGGGGATACTTGGTCCTCATGCTGCCCAAGACTCCCCATTACAGACAGGCAATTTTCCAAGGGAATGGAGGAGAGTATTTGCCTACTCAAATACAATAATCAAGAAAACAAATCTACGCACAGAAATATCCAAAATGCCCACCTTCTGTCTGTCATGGATAGTCTCTCTCTTTCCATTCTGAAAAGGGGTACAAAATAAACATGTTTATATGAATGTCTGAACAGATCTTAGTACCATGATATTATAAACCAAGCGACATTTATTTCTGTGTACCCTTCTAAACCTTTTATGCAGTTTAAATGCAGTGGGTCTTCATTTAATGCAAGCAGAGAAAAGACATAAATGGATATATACACAAATTTAAGCCTACCCAGTGACAGTATAGATCACTTGTTATTTTACATTTTAATACGTAAGCCATCCCTTAAAGCTAGTTGTGTTTCTAAATATTAATAGACTCCACTTGAGTTACATATCCTGAGAATAAATGCTTTTTCTGAGATGGTCCCACTTGTGCTTGCCTGAGAAGCGCCGTAGAATCCTAGTCAGTAGTCTTGCCTCAGTTCTTCTTCCTGTGATTCCAATTACTCATACGCTGTTGACCACTGTTTTTGTCATTTAAATCTGCAGCTGACATGACTATGCAGATGAGGTATTTTTACATGCAGCACATGCGCCTTTTTAAAGTGCACTGCATACAGCTTTCTGGAGAGAAATTAAGTCTGTTCACTCACTTTCACATTCTTGATATGTGCAGGAAAAATGCATTGAAAATAAAGTGTTCTATAAAGCGTAACTAGTTTTAATTTTTAAAAAGTTTTAGGGAAAATGGTTCATTGTTTAAATCAACTGATTTATAATATGTCATAGCTAAAATTGAGTTCAGCAATCTATATACACACAGTGAGGAGATTTTAACCAGAAATTGATAATACAGAAGAAAATATAGGCTGCGTATTAGCTTGGGCTGCCATAATAAAAAGATTAGGTGCCCTGAAAAATAGACATTTATTTCTCACTGTTCTGGAGGCTGGGAAGTGGGAAATCAAAATGCCAATGAGTGCTGTCTCCTGGCTTGTAGAAGGAAACCTGGCTAGACCCCCACGGGGCAGAGAGCGAAAGAGCTCTGGTCTTTCTCCAAAGGACAGTGGCACCAGGGGGCGCCCACCCTTATGACTTCATCTACGCCTAAGTACTTCTCAAAGGCTCCACCACCAAACAGCATCGTATTAGCCGTTAGGCTAAAATACATGGATGGGGGGGGGGGGTCACACATATTCAGTCCATATGAGGCTGTTAAATATCTAGGTCAATCTATCTCTTTTCTTCCTCAGGTACTTTACATTATGAAATGATAGCATTCATTATTTAAGGATTCTCTCTTTACAGGGAGAATGGAAGTCATCTTTCTCTCCTGTGCCCATATTATCTGTTTATAATTTTATCCTTACAATTATTTCATATATAATATCAAATGTCCATTCAATCCCAGTGGCACAGAGATCACTGTATGTCAGGTAGGCACGCAGACCTCACTAAGCCTGCCTCCTGGTGTTCACACTCTCTTCTCAAGTGTGGGTGGAACCTGGAACTTGCTTCCAATCACCAGAATAGGGTAAAGGTGATGAGATGTATGTAGGACTCTATAGTGAGCAGACTGATTGTCTTTTCCTGGCTTGTTTTGAAGAAGAAAACAGCCATGAATTTTAACAACTACATGGAAATAATTTGTGTCGACAGCCTGAAGGAACTTGCACCTGAATCCTTCTCCAGTTTAGCCTCTCATCAAATCAAAGCCCTGGCTGCCACCCGGATGCAGCTTAGTGAGAACCCAGCTAAGCCATGCCCAGATTCCTGACCCATGGAAACTGCTAGATGAGAAATGAGCATTGCTTTAAGCTGGTAAATTTATAGCAGTGGTTAAACAGCAATAGGAAACTATTATATACACAATTCATTATACCCATTTTCAGTAGAAGAAACCATCACTAGATAGCTAGATGGCAGTCCCAAGAAAAAGATGAGTAAATTGATTAAAAAAAAAAAAAAGATAAAAATCTCCATCTAACCTCAGGCTAAAACATTTATCATGTGTCACAATCATTGTTTCTCTTTAACCCTAGTTGCCTCCAAGTGACAGAGAAAGCTGTTCTTTCCAGGTGGAATCTTTAATTTACCGTGGTGGGTGGCGATTGTCGTATCTGCAGCAGTTTCTGGGAAAGGCATAGCAGAGGTAAAACCCAAGAGTTGAGGGCGGCTCTCTCTTGCAGTATCCACTGTGAGGCAGTCAGGACTCCCTCCCTCACACTGGCTTCAGCCCTCCGCCTCCTTCCACAGTCCTGCAACTTCCCTAAAGAGAGCTGAGATGCTTAGGGACAAACGCTCAGTAATAACAACAGTCTTTAAGTGTTCTGCAGAATAAATATATTTAGGAAACATGATAAACTGTATATATCTATAAACTTGATGAGTGGTTTGTACTGGATCTCCTATAAAGGAAGGAAGGCAGGGCACTCAGTGGCTTTCTGTCATAAACGAAATGACAATGACACATAGCTTTAAGATAAGATGATTTTTTTTGTGATTTGACATTTCTTAGAAAAAGGGAAAAGAGTCAACCTGCAGAGAGTATAATCTCTCATTTATTTTTCAACAGAAAATTATGCTGCTTCAGAAGGGTCCCGAATATCAATCTATATATCAAGTTTTAATATAGGAGGTTCTTTAAAAAAATAACAGTGTTATATTAGTTTCAGATGTACAATATATGAGGTTCTTAAAGGAGCAAAATAAAAGTGCTCCCCCGCTTTCCTGAAATGCCATTTCCTTTTCTGTCCTGCAGTGTTAAGTTTCTGTAATTATCCCTCCTGAGTGAGGTGTGGCATCAGGCTGGATGAAGGGGATTCTTTCCCTCCTGACTGCCTCCAGGCCAGTCAGGAGCTCTAAAGGGAAGGACATTTTAAAAGCAAGAACTTCAGTAATTTAAGATATTTTACAAAAAAAAAAATTTAAGATATTTTACAACATATTGCATAAGGATGTATTCAAATATATTAAGACCAGACTCATTGCCATAGAATATATGCAGAGATGCTTTATGACTGTGCTTTTGTATCACTGTTGAGGACAAAGGCACGGTCTCTTACTGTCAATCGCTGGTGTTCGTTATCAATCACAAAAGCAACTACCAACCAGGCTCTGAAGAAGAACAGAAATGAAAGACAGAAAACAAATGGAAGAGAAATGTTTCACTTGCTTCTTCCCTGCCAGGTGTATATGTACTTTGAAAAGTCATCATACTGTATCAAAGTTGACTGGTGTAGTAGGAAATTAAGTTGCTTCTCTTTGGGTCACATTGGGTAGGCTATGGTTCTTCCCAGAAAACCGTTACATCTTGTTGTTACTGCTGCTCTCCTAATCATCTGCCCAGGAATCTGTGCTGCATAATAACTGTATGCAAAAATCAGAACATATGGTGCAGAAAACTAATCACTATATCAATATTTCACTTTGTTGTCAGTGATGGAATCTTTGTGGCAATTCTACAACTGTAGCTAAGTAGCAATGCCAGCATGTTAAATACCGTCAGTAGTGATATGCCTACTCTACTGAGCTCGGTCTTACGGCCATGTCTTAGGGAGTTGTGCTTTTGCTGTATTTATGAAGCAGTCTAACCTCTAGAGGGGTGCTAACTGACCTCTTAAACAGTCATCCTTCATCATGATCAAGCCTAATTAGGAGCCAGATGCTCCCATGGTTTGCACACCATGGATCTACAACTTAAAGGAAAACCTGCTCAAAATCCAGGCTGTAAATGAAAAATATTACTTAGAGTAAGAGTACACTTGTCACTCAAACAAAGCTGTCCAGCAGACAGATAGTCGAAATATGGGTACAGATGAACACTGGGTGGTGGTGGTGATGGTGAAGAAGAATGATGATGATGGTGATGTACCTGTTAACATTTACTGAAGACTCAGTATATTCTACACAGTATATAGTATAGAATGGTGTATACACTTTCAGCAAAGATTATCTCATTAAACACTTAAAAAAATTTACCGGACAGGCATTTTGATCAGCATCTGTTTAACAGGTGAGAAGACTAAAGCAAGGAGTTTTAAATGTCTGACCCCACATCAATCCACCAAGTGAATTGCAAAAGTGGTGTTTAAATACAGTTATTCTGAAACGAGATCCAGTGCTACTAAACAATATTCTGCGCTCATCGAATCAGTGTGACTATATTTACCAGCAACGTGCTGCATTTTATCCCATTGAGAGAATGTTCTGTAGGTCATAACTGACACGATTTGGAGAGAATAATGAAAATGTATGTAATTTTGATCCAGAAATTCTCTTTGTGGACATTTTTCCAACATATATTTGTGTGTGTGTGTGTGTGTGTGTGTACATAAGTCCGTGTGGCATGGTCATAGTAAGAGACTGAAGACGATATACAATTCTTTCAGATAATTATGATAAATCAGCATGGCGAAATACAACACAACCATTCACAAGAATAAGGTAAACCTATCAATTCAGATACAGTGAGATTGCTATGATATATTATTGAAGTCAGAGGTCAAGATGTAAAACAATGCTGAAGTAATGTGCTGATAGATAGAATACATGCCAAGAACAGCAAAAAATACCGGACGGATAAGAATTTAAGATAGCAATTCAGGGTCTTAGAGTCTAATATGAGAGGGAGACTGATTTTTATATTCTTCTTCATTGGCTTTTGAATTTCTTATATAGACAAACTATGGTAATGAAAATCAAGCACACGAGCTTAACAGGTAAATTTGCAGAAAGGAAAGCTGAACAGGTGCACAGGTTCACCTGCAGTAATCATTTGCTCAAAGGCGGACTCACCCTCCTCATCTTAATGCTGTCGGTGTTATCCGAGAATAGAGGCTGACAGGACGCATCTGAGGTGGCAGGTACAGGACAGCTGGCTGAGAGGCTGGTTGGAAGAGTTCTGCCACTCAACCCGTTCCTTCTGGAACAATATCCTCTCCACTGATTTTCTGCTACGGCTCCTAGCCGACTCTCACCTCTATTTCTCTCCAAGGCCTGGAATACTTTGTAGTCACGTCAAGTGCAGAAAATGAAGGGAACTGTTTAACACATGACCCCATGGATAGTGGCAGAGATGGAATTAAACTGCTGGTTTCCTGATGTCAAATCAGTTCCATTTTACACTATATATGGGAGAAGGTATGTTTCACTTCCAGGAATCGGACGAGGAGAGACTGGGGAGGGACATAGCAGCACAGAGCATGCTGAACGCAAACAAATAAAGCGATGTGCCGGATGTGATGCTGTGGTCCGTGTTCCCCGTAGAATTTTCTGGACATAAAACTGCTTTCAACACAGAACATAATTCTAGCTAAAGGTGCCCCAGGCTTTTAGTGGTACTTGGTGCACTTTGATGGTGCCTGAATAAAATGTGCTAATAAGTTTGTGAGTGCACAGAATCCATCACCACAATGACAGGTTTCAGCATTTATTGTTTGAAACAAGCTGAGGGATACATTTTCAGGCCTCGCTCAGTGCAGCTCTGGTAAGGGGAACTTTCAGACAGAAGGCCACACATTTTGGCTTTTATAATGAGCTCCCTAACCTGGATTGACAAGTCTCCGTTTGTGAAGTGTGTGAGATACATAACTGGGACTTCATGCTTGCGAAAGGTAGGATATGACTAAAATTTCCCCGTGCAGATAATTGCCTGGGCCTCTACTCTCCTTATCTTCCTCTGGCTCTGAAAGGGGGTCCCATTTCACGGACACACATGTGCACACAATGCATGCACACACACACACACATAATACTACGTAATATTTATATATATAATATGTATTTATAACTATATATTTTTATTAAACAAACATTGAGTCTGGAGGCACAAGATATTTTTTCTTTCTAGATTCCATCAAATTCTCTCATCACAGAGAAGTTAGTGAATTTTCTAACACAGTTTTCGTAAATGTAGAATAGCATTACCTTATTTGAAGATTTTTGGGAAGTTGCATGTGTGCCCACACATTCCTTGCACACCTATTGGCGAATCAGTGGATGTTAAATATGCTTGTTTTTATTTGTGCCCCATTCCCCTCCTTCTTGAGGGTACGATAGGTACCATAATTAACTTTGTAGATGGGCACTGTTGATAAAGTATGGCAAACTCGGACATGTTGCCATAATGTGCTGTTGAGGATGACGCTGAAGTAAATATGCTAAGGAATCTAGAAAAGAAAGAATGCCAAAACAGTGTGGATCGAAATGTGACCTCAGGCCTACACTCTGAACAGAAAGAAAGGGAAAATAACATTAAGTAAAAGGCAAAGGAAGTTGCTCTATTCCTTTTTTTTCTGTCTGTACTATGCTCTTTCATATGCCTCCTGCTTCGAGGTCAAGACTAATAAAATTCACACTTTTAAACTACATTATACGTTAAAAGAATTGGCCTGAGAATGTATCTACCATTTTTAAATATATATATATATATATATATATATGTACATATATATATATGACTGTCTGCACTTATTATAAAATTCTAACCCTTTAAGTCCCTTTCTAGGTTTTTTTTTCTCCCAAAAATTTTATTGGGGGAAAACTATAAAACATTTACAGTACAATGTTTACAGTCACAATTTGTAGTGAACTAATTCCCCCAAATATATTACAACTCCAGTTGACCTATCTTGTTACATTCAAAAACCTACTTCTGTCAAAGTAGTCCAGCGTACATACGTACATAGTGCTCCAACTGTACCTACATACAAACAGACTAAAGCTACTGCTCATTCCTTTCTAGTGTTTTTTTTTTTTAATTTCTTGATGCCTTGACAGTATAATATGGATAATACAGAATATAGAATCACCAATCAATTCTGTTTTTCCTTTGCTCTTTGTAATATAGAGTGGTGATGTTATTTCAATAAGATTATTTCTTAGAATAAAATATTCCATCATCCAATTTAACTTGAAAAATCTCATTATAAAATGAATTGTTTTTTAAAAAAAAAAATATATATTTTAAGATTTTAATTATTTATTTGACAGAGAGAGACACAGCGAGAGAGGGAACACAAGCAGGGGGAGTGGGAGAGGGAGAAGCAGGCTTCCCGCAGAGCAGGGAGCCCGATGTGGGTCTCAATCCCAGGACCCTGGGGTCATGACCCGAGCCGAAGGCAGGCGCTTAACGACTGAACCGCCCAGGCGCCCCGTATATATTTTAAGATTTTATTTATTTGAGAGAGAGAGAGAGAGATCACAAGAGGCGGGGAAGTTCAGAGAGAGAAGTAGACTCCCCGCTGAGCAGGGAGCCCAGTGTGGGACTCAGTCTTGGGACTCTGGGATCATGGCCTGAGTTGAAGGCAGATGCCTAACCAACTGAGCCACCCAGGCACCCTAAAATATATTTTAATATAATTTATCATTGGGCGCCTGGGTGGCTCAGTCGTTAAGCGTCTGCCTTCGGCTCAGGTCATGATCCCAGGGTCCTAGGATCGAGTCCCACATGGGGCTTCCTCCTCAAGGGGAAGCCTGCTTCTCCCTCTCCCACTCCCGCTGCTTGTGTTCCTGCTCTCGCTATCTCTGTCTCTGTCAAATAAATAAATAAAATCTTTAAAAAAAATAATTTGTCATTAATATTTAATGCCTCTTACTTAACAATGTTATTCTGACTAGAGGGACTTTCCTAGTATATGGTTGTGTCTATTGTATTTGGTAGAATTGTGAATTTTCAAATATATGTATACACACACATACACACACACAATATTCTGCGCTCATCGAATCAGTGTGACTATATTTACCAGCAACGTGCTGCATACGATTAGGGAACACACACACATATGATTAGGGATACTAAAATTTTTTTATTAAAATTTTTGAGTCCAACAGGGAAAGCACTATTTTAATTAAAAAAAACATAATAGCAGCTACGTCAGGCTAAATCTATATTAAATTCTTCAACAGATTCAGTTCAGTAACAGTTTAACTTGTAATCAACCTCCTTCTATGCTGACAGAAACCAGAGCAACCAACTACATCTTATCAAAGGCAACTTTTTCTAAGTTACCCTGATCATTTGCTTTCCTGAATGCATTTTCCCTATAAGTAGCTAAAACACCTCCCATCTGGTTTATTACTGAAAATGAATTCCTAGCTTCTTCTTTACCCAAGAATTTAGAGAAGTTATAAGAAATACCTATATAGATCATGTCCTATAAAAAAGAATAGCCATTATTATTTTCCTCCTGAGCTATATCAGGTAGAGGCACTGGTTTTGTTAGACAGATAATATTATAGATGCAAACATTTTATTATTTACTATATTTGTCAGTATAACAATAAACTACAGGGAATTTCTAAAGTGGAGAACAATGGATTTTAATGACCCCTAATATCAATCCTCTGCCATAGTATATAAAAGATAGTAGCCATGAGACTTTTCTAGGCATTTATACAAACATTGTCCTTTTGAAGCTTAGCTAATGTATAGAAGTTAAAGGTTTTGCCACTTGTGAAAATTATACCTGTTTGGTTTCTTCAATCCCAGTTTTTCCACTGAACTTCCTAATTTAAAAAATAGAAAACAGTATTTCTTATTGATTTTAAAGACACCTTCAAGGAAATATGAACTGGATCTCATAAAATAAGTGGAATTTTAAAACTTCCCTAGAGAATCCAGAGATAAAGTTACAGTAGTTACACAATAACCATGTGATTTCTTTTCAAAAGATAATCCCGTAGCATTTTGCAAAGTGTTTCTTTTTCACTTTCTGTTGCCTCTCCCTTGGAAACCTTTTGTTTCCCTTTCTCTTACTGATGCCCTGTTGTTTCTTACCTGGAGGATCACTGACCTTCTCTTAGTCCCCTCCCTCTTTTTAATGTCACCTCTTCCAATTCATTGAATACTTACTTTCCCCAAAATTCGGATTTATTTTCTTACTTTCTTACCTGAGAGGAAGACTTTAGAAACTTCACTTTCTCCAGAAAAACACTGAGCCACTAGAATTTGTCATTGAAATATTTAGCAAAATGTACTACTTCCCCATCTGATCTTTTTTCCTGTGTGTGTCTGTTCACCTATCCAGTTCAGGTCCACTGCCTTCCTTAAATATCACCAGTGTGTGAGGCAGTACTCATAGACAGGTTCTGGGGGATGTAGAGATGAGCAGGGCAAGAGCCTTGCTCTTGAGAAGCATGAAGTCTAGACCAGGGATCAGAGTGGAAAGAGAAATGCAGACTCCTGCTGAAGCACAGAGGAAAGACAACATTTCTACAATAGATGCCTGCCATCAACATCCTTGTCAACCCTTATGGTGGACTTTTAATAAACCACTTACATCTTCTTATCCCTTCCAATCAAACAGTACCAGATCTCAGGAAAGGATCTGATGAGTTTGCTATGTGTGAGTGTGAATTTTGTGAAGGCAACCTGTCCTCTAATGTTTGCATCTTATACTTTTCCTGATTGCTGAGTAAATTGGCTCTACTAAACAAATTTTCTAACGAGTTTACCAGTGAAAGAAATATTTATAAAGAGAGAAAGACTGTGAGGGTCAACTACTATGTTTTACTACTTTTTATGTGGGCTTATGGAAATTCATAATGACCACACAAATGAGAACAAACAGAAGCTATAATTTCAGAGCTGATATAGCAAGGAACCAGACACAATCATTTGCATTTGGTAGAGACACAAAGTCGGCAAAGCATGGGAAAGCTTTATAGTAGAGAAAAGGGGAGGCTTCCGATTTGCTCTAATTGGAGGATGTTGCATCGGGATGTTGGAGGCAGGACCCCTGTCACTGATTTGAGGAGCATACTTAGCTTTCTCTGATTGGTCATGAGTTGGAAGCAGGGCAGGTAGGGGAACTGTCAACACAGAGAATTTGCTAGTCATTGACCAAATCTTGACCAAGTCCTGATCTCTTTGTGACAATTGCCACAAAATTGTGGTTAGATCTGTCAGGCCAGTTGCTACTAAAGTTGTGGGTCAAAGTTCTCTTTGCTCTATGTGGTCTGCCAATTGTCCACTTGTATATTCACGCTCCCAGGCTGGAGTTGGAGTACACTGGCAAGTTAAAAGTTAATTTTGTATTCCTGTTATCACATAGTGAAATTTTAACCAAAAAAATTACTTGGTGAACTAATTAATAAATAATTCTCCAACTATCTGACTTTGGCTCTATTAGCATGAGGTTCTGATCAAGCATGACACCCTTATTAACTGAGCTGTTTCAAGGAGGGATGCAAATTAATCTCTATTGAAGAGCAGTAGTACGTTGTCAAGTCAAATGTGGAAATGTTTTCAATTTCATAGAGAACATATGTGAAATCATAGTAATTCAAAGAACATTTTTGCAGTCTGGTCCTGGAAGTGCGACGCTAACGTAGAGTGAGTTATGTAATAGGTCTGTGATTGCACCTCAGCTGGATCATCTTAATGGCAGGTCTTCAATATGCTTCGTTCATTATCTCTCAGGTGCAGATTTATGTTATTAACACATAATTACAGGAATAATGAAAAAACTGAAGTGTAAATGTGTTTCAAACTGAGAAGTATTACTCTTTTCAATATTGATTGGACATTCATGTACCTACTTTGTGTATCTCCCTGTAAGAAATCACATTAAGTCAAAGCAAAATCAGAATTTGCTTTGAGAACATGTCAATATATCAGATATGTCCCAGATACCTATTTCCTAGAACAAAGATACTCTGATGAACCCATCTCTAAGTGGACAGTGGTATTCTTGGGCCAGAATAAATTTCCTCTTGGACTCTGCTTCTAAGTTCAACATTTCCTTAAATGATTTTTATTTTTTTACAGATTCCTCCCATTACAAACTTTTTATTGTCAAAATCTTTCTTTTTATTAAACTTATTTATTTATTTATTATTTTTTTATTATGTTATGTTAGTCACCATACATTACATCATTAGTTTTTTTTTTTTTTTTTTTTTTTACTTTTTATTTTTTTTGCGAGAGAGAGAATGAGAGAGAGCACGAGAGGGAGGAGGGTCAGAGGGAGAAGCAGACTCCCTGCTGAGCACGGAGCCCGATGTGGGACTTGATCCTGGGACTCCAGGATCATGACCTGAGCCGCGCTTAACCAACTGAGCCACCCAGGCGCCCTACATCATTAGTTTTTGATGTAGTGTACCATGATTCATTGTTTGCGTATAACACCCAGTGCTCCATGCAGAACATGCCCCCTTTAATACCCATCACCAGGCTAACCCATCCTCCCACCCCCCTCCCCTCTAGAACCCTCAGTTTGTTTTTCAGAGTCCATAGTCTGCCATGGTTCATCTCCCCTCTGATTTCCTCTCCTTCATTCTTCCCCTCCTGCTATCTTCTTCATTTTTTTTTTTTAACATATAATGTATTATTTGCTTCAGAGGTACAGATCTGTGATTCAACAGTCTTGCACAATTCACAGCGCTCACCATAGCGCATACCCTCCCCAATGTCTTTCACCCAGCCACCCCATCCCTCCCACCCCTCACCACTCCAGCAACCCTCAGTTTGTTTCCTGAGATTAAGAATTCCTCATATCAGTGAGGTCATATGATACATGTCTTTCTCTGATTGACTTATTTTGCTCAGCATAATACCCTCCAGTTTCATTCACATCACTGCAAATGGCAAGATTTCATTCTTTTTGATGGCTGCATAATATTCCATTGTATATATATACCACCTCTTCTTTATCCATTCATCTGTCGATGGACATCTTGGCTCTTTCCACAGTTTAGCTATTGTGCACATTGCTGCTATAAACATCGGGGTTCACGTACCCCTTCGGATCCCTACATTTGTATCTTTGGGGTAAATACCCAGTAGTGCAATTGGTGGATCGTATGGTAGCTCTATTTTCAACTTTTTGAAGAACCTCCATACTGTTTTCCAGAGTGGCTGCACCAGCTTGCATTCCCACCAACATGTAGGAGGGTTCCCCTTTCTCTGCATCCCCGCCAACATCTGTCATTTCCTGACTTGTTACTTTTAGCCATTCTGACTGGTGTGAGGTGATATCTCAATGAGGTTTTGATTTGGATTTCCCTGATGCTGAGCGATGTTGAGCACTTTTTCATGTGTCTGTTGGCCGTTTGGATGTCTCCTTTGGAAAAATGTCTGTTCATGTCTTCTGCCCATTTCTTGATTGGATCATTTGTTCTTTGGGTGTTGAGTTTAAGAAGTTCTTTATAGATTTTGGATACTAGCCCTTTATCTGATATGTCATTTGCAAATATCTTCTCCCATTCTGTCGGTTGTCTTTTGGTTTTGTTGGCTGTTGCCTTTGCTGTGCAAAAGCTTTTTATCTTGATGCAGTCCCAATAGTTCATTTTTGCCCTTGCTTCCCTTGCCTTTGGTGATGTTTCTAGGAAGAAGTTGCTGCAGCTGAGGTCAAAGAGGCTGCTGCCTGTGTTCTCCTTTAGGATGTTGATGGACTCCTGTCTCACATTTAGGTCTTTCAACCATTTTGAGTCTATTTTTATGTGTGGTGTAAGGAAATGGTCCAGTTTAATTCTTCTGAATGTGGCTGTCCAACTTTACCAACACCATTTGTTGAAGAGACTGTCTTTTTTCCATTGGACATTCTTTCCTGCTTTGTCAAAGATTAGTTGACCATAGAGTTGAGGGTCCGTTTCTGGGCTCTCTATTCTGTTCCATTGATCTATGTGCCTGTTTTTGTGCCAGTACCATACTGTCTTGATGATGACAGCTTTGTAATAGAGCTGGAAATCCGGAATTGTGATGCTGCCAGCTTTTCTTTTCTTTTTCAACATTCCTCTGGCTATTCGGTGTCTTTTCTGGTTCCATACAAATTTTAAGATTATTTGTTCCAGTTCTTTGAAAAGAGTTGATGATATTTTGATGGGGATTGCACTGAATGTGTAGATTGCTCTAGGTAGCATTGACATCTTCACAATATTTGTTCTTCCAATCCACGAGCATGGAACATTTTTCCATTTCTTTGTGTCTTCCTCAATTTCTTTCATGAGTGTTTTATAGTTTTCTGAGTACAAATTCTTTGCCTCTTTGGTTATTATTCCTAGGTATCTTATGGTTTGGGGTGCAGTTGTAAATGGGATCGACTCCTTATTTTCTCTTTCTTCTGTCTTGCTGTTGGTGTATAGGAATGCCACTGATTTCTGTGCATTGATTTTATATCCTGCCACATTACTGACTTCCTATATGGGTTCTAGCAGTTTTGGGGTGGAGTCTTTTGGGTTTTCCACATAAAGTATCATATCATCTGCAGACAATGAGAGTTTGACTTCTTCTTTGCCAGTTTGGATGCCTTTTATTTCTTTTTGTTGTCTGATTGCTGTGGCTAGGACTTCTAATACTATGTTGAATAGCACTGGTGATAGTGGGCATCCCTGCCGTGTTCCTGACCTTAGGGGGAAAGCTCTCAGTTTTTCCCCAATGAGGATGCTATTAGCTGTGGGTTTTTCATAGATGGCTTTTATGATATTGAGGTATATATCCTCTATCCCTATACTCTGAAGAGTTTTGATCAAGAAAGGATGCTGTACTTTGTCAAATACTTTTTCTGCATCTATTGAGAGGATCATATGGTTCTTGTTCTTTCTTTTATTAATGTATTGTATCACACTGATTGATTTGTGGCTGTTGAACCAACCTTGCAGCCCAGGGATAAATCCCACTTGGTCGTGCTGAATAATCCTTTTAATGTACTGTTGGATCCTACAGACTAGTATTTTGGTGAGAATTTTTGTGTCCATCTTCATCAAGGATATTGGTCTGTAATTCTCCTTTTTGATGGGGTCTTTGTGTGTTTTGGGGATCAAGGTAATGCTGGCCTCATAAAATGAGTTTGGAAGTTTTCCTTTCATTTCTATTTTTTGGAACAGTTTCAGAAGAATAGGTATTCTTCTTGGAATGTTTGGAAGAATTCCCCTGGGAAGCCATCTGGCCCTGGGCTTTTGTTTTTTGGGAGATTTTTGATGACTGCTTCAATTTCCTTAGTGGTTATAGGTCTGTTCAGGTTTTCTATTTCTTCCTGCTTCAGTTTTGGTAGTTGATACATCTCTAGGTATGCATCCATTTCTTCCAGGTTATTGAATTTGCTGGCATAGAGTTGCTCATAATATGTTCTTATAATTGTTTGTATTTCTTTGGTGTTGGTTGTGATCTCTCCTCTTTCATTCATGATTTTGTTGATTTGGGTCATTTCTCTTTTCTTTTTGATAAATCTGGCCAGGGGTTTATCAATCTTGTTAATTCTTTCAAAGAACAAGCTCCTAGTTTCGTTGATCTGTTCTACTGTTCTTTTGGTTTCTATTTCATTGATTTCTGCTCTGATCTTTATTATTTCTCTTCTCCTGCTGGGTTTAGGCTTTATTTGCTGTTCTTTCTCCAGCTCCTTTAGGTGGAGGGTTAGGTTGTGTACTTGAGACCTTTCTTGTTTCTTGAGAAAGGCTTTTATTGCTATATACTTGCCTCTTAGGACTGCCTTTGCTGCATCGCAAAGATTTTGAACAGTTGTGTTTTCATTTTCATTGGTTTCCATGAATTTTTTAAGTTCTTTAGTTTCCTGGTTGACCCATTCATTCTTTAGTAGGATGCTCTTTAGCCTCCATGTATTTGAGTTCTTTCCGACTTTCCTCTTGTGATTGAGTTCAAGTTTCAAAGCATTGTGGTCTGAAAATATGCAGGGAATGATCCCAGTCTTTTGCTACTGGTTGAGACCTGATTTGTCACCTAGTATGTGATCTATTCTGGAGAATGTTCCATGGGCACTAGAGAAGAATGTGTATTCTGTTGCTTTGGGATGGAATGTTCTGAATATATCTGTGAAGTCCATTTGGTCCAGTGTGTCATTTAAAGTCTTTATTTCCCTGTTGACCTTTTGCTTAGATGATCTGTCCATTTCAGTGAGGGGGGTGTTAAAGTCCCCCACTATTATTGTATTGTTGTCAATGTGTTTCTTTGCTTTTGTTATTAATTGCCTTATATAATTGGCTGCTCCCATGTTAGGGGCATAGATATTTACAATTGTTAGATCTTCTTGCTGGATAGACCCTTTAAGTATGATATAATGTCCTTCGTCATCTCTTATTATAGTCTTTGTTTTAAAATCTAATTTGTCTGATATAAGGATTGCCACTCCAGCTTTCTTTTGGTGTCCATTAGCATGGTAAATTGTTTTCCACCCCTTCACTTTCAATCTGGGGGTGTCTTTGGGTCTAAAATGAGTCTTTTGCAGACTGCATATCAATGGGTCTTGTTTTTTTATCCAGTCTGATAGCCTGTGTCTTTTGATTGGGGCATTTAACCCATTTACATTCAGGGTAACTATTGAAAGATATGAATTTAGTGCCATTGTATTGCCTGTAATGTGACTGTTACTGTATATTGTCTGTGTTTCTTTCTGGTCTATGTTGCTTTTAGGCTCTCTCTTTGCTTAGAGGTCCCCTTTCAATATTTATTTTAGGGCTTGTTTCGTTTATTAAGCTTATTTGAATTTATTTTTTTAAGGATTTCATTTATTTATTTGATCACTATCAAATAAATGAAATCTTAAAAAAATAAAATTTTAGATTACTATCATTCAGGTGGCAATGGAACACTTGTAGGTAAGTTACATACATCTGCTTTGATTTTTTCACTTCTCTACCCTGTTTCCATGTTTCATTCTACCATTCTTAATACTTTTCCATAGTTTTAGAGATAAACTTCTTGAAAACTGTCTAAAATCACCTGTTTCTACTGCTGTCAGCCTTTGATTTGCCATTTGTCCCAAGTCTGATATATTTTATTGTTGTTAAAGTCACAGAGGAATTTTTCATGGGTATGTCTATGAGACAGATTTTGGTACTAATTTTGCTTGGCATTGCTGAACACTTGATTCCTCTGAAGACCTCTTATCTCACTCTATGCACAGCGGTAGCAGGTTTCATGTATGAGAAAGAGCCTTATTCTTTAAATTACAGGAACTGGAATGAATAAAGGAAGACTTTGTATATGGAATGTGGGCTATCCTGTCTCCAAAGCCTATTAACATTTGTAGCCCTGAGGGGCTGGAGGTAATATAACCAGACAAAAAGAGGGAAGGAAGGAAAGAAAGAAAGGGAGGGAGGGAGGGACGGAGGAAGGAAAGAAGGAAAGAGAAGAAGGGGAGATTCACAAAGTTTCAGAATATTCCTCCTAGATTTTTTCCTGGAAGGTTAAGCTAAATAAGAAGACTGACTCTAGGGTTGGTGGCTCCAGCAGTGATTAGAAATGTTTCCCATAGACAGGTGTGGGGAAGAAATGGTAGAGGATTCCATAGTGGTTTCTTTCCAAGGACTAGAGATAGGAAATCTGATGGGGTGTTACAAAAATGCAGGAGGGCTGAATCCTATGAGTTGTATATTTAAATAAATACTTGAGTAATATACAAATTCCCGAGTAGTCAAGAAAATATAAATTAAAATAACAATGAGACCATTTCCCACTGAGAATAATTAAAAAAGGAATATATTGCCAAGGGGGATGTCAGCACTGTGGTGTTCTGATACATTATCTTGGAAATGTAAATTGTTACACTTTGTAAATAGTTCTTCAATAATACATTTTACCACTAAAAGTGTATTTATTTCAACCCAAAATTCCACTCCTGGGAATCTATCCTATATAAATATTAGCCTATGTACTTAAAGATCTGTGTGCCAAAACATTATTTATAGTGGCAAATAGAATCAAATTAATACCCATCATGGGAGAATAGCTGAATAAATGATGACACATCTATTGATAATATTCAAAATATAAAAACAAGTAAAGGAATATAAATTTATATAAATATGTCAAAATTAATATATGTATTTTTATTAAATAAGAACTGTATGACAAAACTCCTTATCAGACGATATGTTAGTGTAAATTATTCACCAAATCATTTCAATAATCTCTAATATATTTATAGATTTAAAAAAATTTTTAAAGATTTATTTATTTGAGAGAGAGAGAAGGTGTACGTGCAGGTGGGGATGGTAAGAGGGAGAGGGAGAGAGAGAATCTCAAGCTGACTCTGCACTGAGCTCAGAGCCCACCACAGGGTTTGATCTTAGGACCCTGAGAGCACGACCTGAGCCAAAACCCAAGAGTCAGATGCTTAACCGACTGCACGACCCAGTCGACCCTATTTGTAGATTTTTTAAAAATACATTGTTTGAATATTTATTTGAGGTGAATGTCCTTAATTAAATACTTCTCTATATTGGGCTACAATCTGATATATGAAACTGCACTCACTTTTTCCATGATGCTACAGTAAATTGGTTATCATTTGTTAGCCTCTAAAAATCAATGAAGATTCTTTCATCTCCTAACTTAACAATTGTATTAAAATAGTTTGACCCTTTGGTGATGTAACTTAAATATTTATACATCCATTATTAACCTATTCACAAATAGTTAACAGGAGCGTCCATTTACCTGCATAAAGCATATATATGGTGAAATGTAAGAGTGCAGACTCTTGCCAAGCCACACTTCTACCCTTAACTTTGAGTGAGCCCTCTGCTTCTATTTCTTTATATGCACAATGAAGATGACAGCCTACTTTCATGGTTTTCAAGATAATTTAACTTCAGCATGGTGCCTGGCTCAGGCCACATTAACTTGGTATTCATGCTTGTGTCGGGTGGGCTATCGGTATATTTTAATAACCTCTCCAAAGACCTCTTCTTTGGAGAATGGAATTTAATAGGGACACGTCATCTCTGGCTCCCGTGGCAACTTCCAAATACAGGAGAGTCTCCCATGCCCAGAAGGCTTACACCACCCACTCACTTGCTTTTGCATTCCCTTTTGTCTTTCTTAGAAGTCCAGCAGGCAGTTTCAGTGAAACACCCCATGAGGGGTAACTCCAGGGAGCACTGACCCATGGTGGGTACCTCTGTTTTAGGGGGATACCTGGGCAATTGCCCACTGTGGTGCCAGCACGCTGTTAGACTCACTGTCTCCGAACCTGAGACCTTGGTGCATTCTGCACAGAGGGAACTTGAGACCCAGGTGGCTGCGTGGGGCACATGGTGGGTTGATGGTCAGATATGGGATCTTGAAAGAGGGACTAAGTAAGCACTGGATGTGTGGGGGAAACTGAGGACCAGTCAGACTAAAAGTTTAAACATTGTAACTGACTTTTCAGCTGCCCTGAAATTCTCTGCTGGAAAAATCCATAGTATCGTAAAAAAGAATTTGGAAATTACATTTCCTGTCTGCTTATCTGTCTGTCTATCTATCTGTCATCTCCTATCGACCTGTCTATCTAAGTGTACCCTTATATAGGTGTATAAACAATACATGTGAAAAAAGCATCATTCATTCAGTATAATTAAATTTCAAGCAATTTTCATTTTCTTCATAATAAATTTCAGAAAATTTACTTTTTTCCATAAGTACAGATGGTTTGTATGATATCAAAGAACACAACTGTTACGGAACTCAAAAGCCCAGTCCCTATTTTTCCTGGAGCGAATGAAGCTGCCCATCCTTAGATGGGCCATGTGGCTTCCTACGGTGAGTGCCTCAGAGGCATATTTAGCATTTATGAAGCAGTGACTTTGCCCAGACACTATTAAAAGGGCCTCATGCACATGTGTGGTCACTGAATTCTTAAAACATCCCTAATGCTCAGATGAAAGGCTTTATGTGCATCACCTCTTCTATCAGAAAGCGTGGAACCAAGTCATGTACTTAACAGAATTGTAGGAGCTCCCACCATTATTTTCATTTGAAATAAAACGATTAAAAGAAAAAAGCTGAGAAGACATTGACATCATTGTTTCAAAGTCAAGCACTTTATACAAAATTGACAGAAAAAAACAAGTTGAAAAATATATATAGCTAATATGAAAATCAAAGATGTGATTTCTAATCTCTAATACCTTAAGTTAAAAAGAAAAAAAATCATTTATCTGATAGCAATAGAAATACAATCAATGGAAAGTAGTATGATATAGTAATTATATCTCTGGCCCCTGAGTTCACACTATTTTAAATTTTGGTCACTCAAAATGCAGATTTTACCATAGTTACTATAAATAAAAATCTGGATCCATAATAAAATGATCTAATTCACTAGATTATTTTGAAAGCTAAATAAAGCAGTCTACATTTTAAAAATGTTTGTTTTGCATTGCCTGAAATGAAATAGCTCATTAGTAAGTTTTTGTGGCCGATGATCATAATTATTAACCTACAATTCAAATAATGATTACTAAAAATACCATTAAGTGACTATCAAATGCATAAAAAGGAAGTTCATTGGATTTTTACTGTTATTTTTTCTATCAAATTGAAAAAGAGTAATACTAACAATAATAACACCTGACAGGGTTAATAATGGTTTTGTTTTAATTAAACTTTAGTACAAAATAATTTGATTCTTACACTTTAATATCTACAGATACAATAATACTATTTTAAGTGAGTTATGATGCATTCCAAATATTCAAGATGTTCTCTGTTGTTTCCCCTTAGGTCTAGAGATAAGTTGTCTAAAAATATCAATGGTGAGTTTTTATCTTGCCTTCTATTTTTGTAATTATTCCCAATTTTATTTAACTCTTAAGAGGTCACGATGCTGTATGTCTGCTGAGTGGAATTTACAATTGTTTTTTTCTCTTGGAGATAACACACATGCACACACACTACCTATTCTACATTTATATTCAGATATAGGTAACTGTGTATTTATATAGATAGATAAACATACCTATCTCTCTGTATCTATCTCCATTTTGTTGTTTTTTGCTTTAGTGTCATCATTGCAATGAGTGTGAGGAGAAACTACTTCCTAACATGACAACCCATGTTGCCAAGTGAACAGTGTTCATTATCTATTGAAACGTGCTTTCTGTCCTACCTATCCAAGTCTCTTGCGTATGTTTTGGTGTGGGCCTTTTATCTGATTGGGATTTAGTTCTGTATATATTATAGGCTCAGCCCTTCGTTAATTGTATGTGTTATAGATACTAACTTCCAATGTGCGGCCTGCTTTTTTACTCTTTAAATGATGATGGACAAAAATTCGAATTTAATACAGTCCAATTTATCTATATTACATTAATTGGTAAAGTTTTTTATGTGAGACTTAAGTAGTGCTTAAGAAACTCTAAGTTAATTTCTTAAATTCTCTATGTAATCCACATGATTTTCATGGTGAAACTAATGGTCTGTCTGGAAATAATTTTTGTAGAGTTTGATGTAATATACCGGTTTCTTTTTCATACCTTCTCCTTCTGAACTTGAACTTGCAGTTGAACAAGACCTTCCTTTCCACACTGCTTTGTGTCATGTCACATGACTATGCGTGAGTGCTTGCTTCTGGGGTCTCCTGTCTATCCTGGAGCCAATCTGACTCTGTCTATCCTGGAACCAATTCCTCACAGTATTAAAGATTGTGCATTTATGATGGTCTGTTGACATCTGGTGAAGCAAGATCTTTTTGTTTTCATGAGTGCCTTAGTTATCGTTGGCTACTCTTGGGGGAGATTACAGTATGCCTGCAATTAGCCCTTTTAAAACTCTTTAAACTCTTTTATTTTATTTTAAAACTCTTTATTAAATGGTATATTCACAATTTACCTGGCTTTAAGGCTAAAATTCCTTCGTGGTCCCTATTTTATGAAGCTGGCTGAAAAAAATCTCTGATGGTAATCAGATTATGTAGCTGGTCCAACCAGTACTTTTATTTGTAACAGTTAATCTTTGTGTTAAATTGCATCTGATTGCAGCTGAGATTCTATATTTTGATAGTAATTATCTTTATTTTAGAATATAAAATGTATTAAGGTTTAAGACTTTACTTGATTTTTTTTTTTTTATTTGACAGAGAGAGGCAGTGAGAGAGGGAACACAAGCAGGGGGAGTGGGAGAGGGAGAAGCAGGCTTCCCGTGGAGCAGGGAGCCCGATGTGGGACTCGATCCCAGGACCCTGGGATCATGACCTGAGCGGAAGGCAGACGCTTAATGACTGAACCACCCAGGTGCCCAAGACTTTACTTAAGAAACACTATATAGATAGTGTTTTTCATTTTTGATATTGCCACAAATACTGTTTTGTTCTAATTCATCAGGTAACTTTGGGGCAGGGTGGGGTTTGTAAATGGTGTTTTACTCAAAAGAGGAGAAAGTATTTTAAAGTTCCACCATAGAAGAAGATTATTCCAGTTAAAACATTGTAAGATACAGAAATAAGGACAATTTATAGTAGATCGAGAATATTATTTATCTCAAACTACATTGAATGTACCAGAATACTCCAACATTAATATGAGCTAGAGCTCTGCACACCAGGTATGAGTAGTTCCACCTGGCTGGAAAGTCAAGGGCATGGATGTGGTTATTTGGTTTCTGAAAGAATAAGCTGAAACATCTCTTGTGCATTTCTTGGTAACTAACACAACCTCTTCATCTTTTCCCATTATGCTCATTCCTTAGGCAATGCCATATTTCCCTTCAAAATGTAAGTCAATGAAATAGTAATAATAATAAAATAGTAAATAATTACTAAGTAAATAAAACTAACAAATAAATAATAATAAATAAAACTACTTAATAGAGTAGTAAATAAAACCACTTAATTTCCCAAAGAAATAAACAATAAAATATGGGTAAACTAAGAAAAGTTTAAGAAAGAGGAAACATGTAGGGGTGCCTGGGTGGTTCAGTCAGTTAAGTGTCTGCCTTCAGCTCAGGTCATGATCCTGGGGTCCTGGAATCAAGCCCCCCATCAGGATTCCTGCTTAGCGGGGAGTCTGCTTCTCCCTCTCCTTCTGCCCCTCCCCCACATCCCCTCCACTCATGCTCTCTCTCCCAAATAAATAAATAAAATCTTTAAAAAAAAAGAAAGGAAGGAAGGAAGAGGAACATGTTAAAGTGAAGCATAACTTAATTATGTTTCCAGGATTTTTATTTAATTGTGACACATATCTTCACTGAAATAGGTGCGGATCTTACGCATTTACAATATAACTATAATGCCAAATTTTCAAATATTATATATATGAAAGAAATGGTGAGATTATCTCATTTAATATGTTAAATCACTTATTTAAAATGGAAACCTGTGTTCTCCTCTCACCCCTGCTGCCAGGACCCTACATCCTCCACCTGTTTCACTGTATCTCCTCTCCACTGCCTGTTCTCATACTAACATTCCCTACAATTTATTTATTTACAATGTTTAATGCTTGTTGTCTACCAGATCACCACCTCCCCTCTGACTTCCAAGAAAGCAGGGATCCTAAACTGTTTCATTCATTCATGTTGCAAATGTCTAGGAGAGAGTATTTTAGTTACACTTTTAAACACCATGCTCAGGACAGGCCTTGCAGAGGTGATATTTGGAAATTATTTGAAAGAAACAAGAAACATTGGCGAGGATGCATAGAAAGGGGAACCCTCTTACACTGTTGTTGGGAATGCAAGCTGATACAGCCACTCTGGAAAACAATATGGAGCTTCCTCAAGAAGTTAAAAGTAGAACTACTCTTTGACCCAGCAATTGCATTACTAGGTGTTTACCCCAAAGATACAAATGTAATGATCCAAAGAGGCACATGCATCCCAATGTGTATAGCAGCAGTGTCCACAATAGCCAAACTATGGAAAGAGCTGAGATGTCCATCAACAGATGAATGGATAACAAAGATGTACTGTATATACACAAGGGAATATTATTCAGCCATCAGAAAGGATGAATACTTACCATTTACATTGACATGGATGTAACTGGAGGGTATTATGCTGGGCAAAATAAAACAACCAGAGAGAGACAATTATCATATGGTTTCACTCATATGTGAAATATAAGAAACACCTAGAGGATTATAGGGGAAGGGAGGAAAAACAGAATGGAAAGAAATCAGAGAGGAAGACAAGCCATGAGATACTCTAACATATAAGAAACAAACTGAGGGTTGCTGGAGGGGAGATGAGTGGGGGATGGGATAATTGGGTGATGGGCATTAAGGAGGGTGATGAACACTGGTTGTTATATGCAACTGATGAAGTATTGAACTCTATATCCGAAATTAATGATGTACTCTATGTTGACTAATTGAAACTAAATTTAAAAAATTGTATTTGCCTTAAAAAAAAAGGAAATAAGGTTAATCATGCAAATATTGAGGATAGATAATAAGAACCAAAAAACACAGACTTTATGTGGGAGACTTGTATGGTGGAATGACAACAAGGATTCTAGGGACCCTGGGATACGGTTAGTTAGGGGCCAGGCAAAGAGAGAGAAGGCAGCATGGTGACAGAGTCTCACAGGTTCATATCATAGTTTTGTTTTTTACCCTGAGTGAAATGAGAAATATTGACGCGTTTTGAACAGAGGAATGACATGAGCTGACTTACGCTTTAATGTAGGCACTCAGTAAATATCGAATGGAATTGAACTGAATTGATTTTGAGGGGGAAAACAGCTACAGCTCTTGCAAGTTCAGCAACTTATCAGACACTGATATATAGCAAAAATAAAAAAAGGATTATTGGGAATTATGTCTAGAACAATGGGAATAAAGCTGATTTATATGAAAGAGTGGCTGGCGTTTAGAATGTTGACTTTCCTTAATGATCTAAAAGTAATTTCTCAAGAGAACTTCAGTAGAAAGTATACACACACACACACACACGTGGTGTGATCACAGCTTCCAATGGAAGATGGAAGTGGGCAGTGTTTTACGAAAGACATTTGTAATGGGGAGATCAACTACCAAAAACAGACCCACGTTTACAGTAGCACTTACGGAATTCTCCTTTTCTTTTGGATTATTTAAAAGTGGATACTATTAGATGCAAGCTTTTGTGGGCCATACAGAAAACGGTTTTTATTTTTTTAAAGATTTATTAATCCATTTCTGAGTGAGAGTGAGTGGAGGGAGGGGCAGAGGGAGAGGGAGAGACAGAATCTCAAGCATACTCCCCGCTGATCGTGGAACCGCACCGGTGGCTGGAACACCTAACCCTGCGATTGATCATGACCTGAGCAGAAAAGAAGAGTCAGGCGCTTAATCGATTGAGCCACCCAGGTGCCCCAATGTTTTTGTATTTTAAGGAAGTTACAAGAAGTCAAAATGTATGCTTTCCTTTTGTGCTAGAATTCTTACCACAAGATGATGTATCAGAATTACATGCATGCATTTAAACATTTAACAGATTTGCTCACAGGATATTTCTTTACTGATAAATACAAAATATATTTTAATTAATTGGAATACAATGTTGGAATTTTCCTATGATGGATAATTGTCATTTGGTCTATTACTTTTTTTGTCTTTTTTTTTTTTTAATTTGATTGTTTTGGGGTTTTTATGTTGCTTTTTAATTTTTTAACATTTATTTGAGAGAGAGAGAGTGAACATGAGTGGGGGGGAGGGGCAGAGAGCAAGGTCAGAAGAAGACTCCCCACTGAGCAGGGAGCCCAAAAGGGGGCTCGATCCCAGGACCCTGAGAACATGACCTGAGCTGAAGCGGACACTTAACTGACTCAGGCACCCTGCTTTTTAATTTTTTAATTTGAGTCTAGTTGACACACAACGTTACATTAGTTTCAGGTGTACAACAGTGATTCAACTTCTCTATGTGCTGTGCTGTGCTCACCACAGGGGTAGCTACCATCTGTCATGATCCAACACTTTTAATGCCTACTTTTAATTCATCTTTAGGAAACAGCTTTTAGACTCTTACCAGTCCTCACTGCTGTTTGCAGTGGCAGCTGCTAGCTATTCCCAGAGCAGTACTGGAATTCACAAGGACGATAGTACAGTATATCAACAAGGAAATAAACAAAAAGAGAACATGCTTCTATTAGGGACACTACTGAGAAAAATCAATGTTTTCCTAAAGGAAAAAAAAGACATGACAATGGAGGAAGAGTGTTTCCTTTTCAGGCTTCTCAGAGAGCATTTAGCCAGAAACTAAACCATGGATGCTCCTGACTTATGATGGTTTGACTTAAGATTTTTTGACATTACAATGGTTTGAAAGCAATCTATGGTCAGTAGAAAGTGTACTTGAAATTTTGAATCTGGATCCTTTCCTGGCCTAGCAATAAATGCACTAGGATCCTCTCTGTGATGCTGGGCACTACCACAGCCCCTAGTCAGCCAGCGATCACAAGGGTCAGCAACCAGTAGGCTGACAACCATTCTGCACCTACGTGACCATCTGTCTTGTACTTTCAGTACAGTGTTCAGTAAATCACATGAGATATTCAATACTTTATTTTCAAATGGGCTTTGTGTTAGATGGTTTTGCCCAACTGCAGACTAATATAAGTGTTCTGAACACGTTTAAGGTAGACTTGGTTAAGCTATGATGTTCAGTAGGTTTTGTGTATTAAATGCATTTTCAATTTACAGTATTTTCAGCTTAGGTTGGGTTTTTCGAGACATCATCAATTGAAGAAGCAAAAGCTTAAGCATTTTAAGTGTAACCTGTGAAAGACCAGTAGAAGAAAGTAACAAAAAATAAACAGGAGAAATCTAAATTATCAGAGACAAATGGACATACTGTCTTATAAATTATTTTGAGGTTATAATTTTTTATAAATCCTAAAGGATTTCTTTAGGAAAATCAACAAATACTGATTTTAATAAAAGGGAATTTGAGAATAGTTAGAGAATTTTGTGATTTTGCTCATTTACTCAGAAATTCATATTAATAGGACATGTTGAAACTTTACTTCTATCAATACTCTATAAAGTAACCTGGAGCAACCCTCTGACCGAGGGCAACTAGAGATGTTTTACATATATATTTTTGACAAAAAACTGATAAATAATTCATCAATAGCATTCTCATATTAAAGGAAATTCTAGAGGCCTCTTTAAGGCATGAGAAAAATAATACCATTTGTTAGGCTTTAAATATGTATATATATATACATATATATATATATGAATAAATAGTGATGATTATGTATATGTTCATATAAAGATAAATGCATTTAAAGAGTTCTAAAGTCTTTTTCCTGGACAAGGATCGATAAGAGTAAAACTTTATTTTAGACTTTGACTACTAATGAAGTGTGTTGGAAAATCTGGGTAATCATTTAAATAATTGTAACTGTGTATGTAGGACAGGGAAATAGGACAACAAAACACACACAATCAGATCAGAAAGGAAAGCATGAAAGAAGATATTTAAAAAGTATAATACAAATGAAATCATAAAATAAAGAGTGACAGAAATTTTTAAAAATCTATGAGCAATTACATTACATATAATTGGGATAATTCTCCAAACCAAGTCTTAAATGATCAGACTTGAGTACAAAAAAGAACCAAATGCTGGTTATTAGAGACTCATAAAATATAAATTTTTGGACAGTTAGTCGATGACTAAAAAAAATAACATGCATATAATAACCAAAATATACCTCATATCACGGTATTAATGCCAATAAGTGTTTAATGGCAGATAGGATTACTAATGATAAGCAAGGTCATTATGATGTAAGTTTTAATTCACAGGAAATTTGTAGGATTACAGATCTACATGCAATTAATAACATCTCTATTGCATATCATAAAAAAGAAATAAAAAGAAAATTGTCAAATCCAAAATTTATAAGTAAATATCACCATACTTCTTTCAAAAGCTGACTGAATATGAAAAAGAATTACACAGCAATGAAGCAACTCACATGCCATTTTTGATAGATTTGACATACATAAAACACCACAACAGCCCAAAATACACATTATTTTTAAGAACCTAAGGATTATATAAGAAACCTAATAATATGCTAGTGTCATGAAACAAACTTCAACAAATTTTAAATGACTGAGTTACACAGAAAATTTACTCTGACCATAATATAAATAGGTTGAAAATCAGTAATGGAAAATGAGATAATCTTATATGTTTAATAATTAAGAAACATACTTCTAAGTAATTTATGGGTCAGAGAAGAACATGTAATGGTAATTAAAATGTTTATTAATTTAAAAATAATAAAATATATTCTTTGTAGGAATATTTTAAAGCAGTCCCTAGAGGAACACATATAGCTTCAAAATCATCAAAGAAGAACAGCTAAAAATTAATGATCTTAGATTCCATCTCAGGAAAATAGAGAAAGAACGTAATTACACTCATAAGAAATAGAAGACAGGAAATTGTAAAGGTAACAAATTAATGAAATAGAAAATAACACTAAAAATGTGTTTCAATTTCCTCCTTGGCTGGGAGGAGTAGATAATGATTCTGGGTTCCCTGGCAGTTACGAGCTGGTTATTAGGTAAAACTAATAAAAGTCAATTTTAAATAAAAATTTAACATAATAAAATATGACGACTGAAAAAAAAAAACAGGAGATAAGGTATATGTATAACAGGATGCCACTGAACAAAGTTGGGGTAATTTAAGCATCAAAAAGAAAAATAGCTGCAATTTGTTTAAACTTGCCAAATAGGATAGAATGCATGAGACTGTACTCCTACATGAAACTTAGAGGATGCTATGAAAGCTAATCATTGTATGAAAACCACAAAATGAAAATATTTTGTATTTTCTGCATAAACTGTACCCTAGGTCTACCAAACAGTAGATGAAGACTGCCAGAATTATAATGTCACTATTTTATAATGAACTGCTAAATAACATTTCAAGGCAATGATCGCAAACAACTATTGAAATCAATAGGTAACAAAAGAAAAAAAAATGATAGTGAATTTTTGGATGTGTTAGTCTCAAAATCCCTGAACACACTGATTTTCATATCAAAAAATAGTGACTACCAAACATTCTATGTTTACAATGTGTTATACCAGGAAGTATAGGACTTGCCAAAATAAGAAACTGAATCTGATGAAACCTCTAGATCTAAATAGCACTTTAACAGAAATATATGGGCCAGAAAAACATGTTAAGTAACACCAAGGAAATAATCAGCAAGATCCAAAATGTGTTGAAAGAAAGAAAGAAAGAGAGAGAGAGAGAGAGAGAGAGAGAGAGAGAGAGAAAGAAAGAAAGAAAGAAAGAAAGAAAGAAAGAAAGAAAGAAAGAAAGAAAGAAAGAAAGAAAAAAGGGAGGGAGGGAGGGAAGAAGGAAGGAGGGACGGAGGGAAGGAAGGAAGGAAGAAAGAAAAAAGAGAGGGAGGGAAGAAGGAAGGAGGGATGGAGGGAAGGAAGGAAGGAAGGAAGGAAGGAAGGAAGGAAGGAAGGAAGGAAGGAAGGGTTATAGACTGAAAGACTTCGATGTGTATGAACCAAACACACTGTGAAGGTGTTTGGATTAAAATTCGCATCAACTAATCATAAAATAAATAGGTATTATTTATTGGAGGAAATATATTGAGGAACACTGAGGGGAACTGAAGATTAGTTTTTATGATATTAGATCATGATTATTAACTTTTGCAGGTATAAAAATGGAATTGGGGAGTACTGCAAATTAATCATTGGAAGATGGGGGAGGATAGATACAATAATATTGGCTATGTGTGGGTAGTTGTTCAATCAGGTGATGGTTCCACAGCAATACGTTGAACCATTATCTGTACTTTTATGGATGATGGAAATGTTCAGAAAAAAAGTTTAAAATCAATGTAATTCTCTAACAGAAAAAAAAAAGAAAAATCATATAGTTGCAAGTAAATTTGTGATATGAAAATTCTAACAAATGAAAAAGGGGAATCATTAATCTGAAAAAATATAGACAAAAAACTATAGGAGATGGCATACTAAATGTTGAACTGTTAATGGAGATGCTTGGTCTTACTATCTGTGTTTAAGTTTATGGAGTTTCTAGAGGATGTGATAAATCAAAAGAGTATAAAATGAACAAAAACAGACAAAAAATAAAATGTCAATCTTTGTAGACATTTGGTTGTATAGAAAATTTAAAATATTGCACAAATTATTAGTAAGTGAGCTGAGTAAGGTTGTCAAATACAAAATCATTGTACAAAAACAGTGTACAGAGTACTGATTTCTATATACTTTTATGTTAGAATTAACTAATGAGAAAATATTTTACCATTTACAACACCATAAAAATCAAATTCCTAGTAATAAACACATAAATCATGTACAATTTTTTTGCTCAGAAAACTCAGTTATGTAGGGAGGAAAAAAATAAATGGGTGGATAGATTGTGCTGATGGATTGGAAGACTCCATGTTTTATTTAAACAGTCAATTCTCATGAAAATGTACTCCAGAAATTTAGTGTTATACCAAATAACAAATGTAAATTCCAGATGGTTATTTCCCCCCAAACAGAATGCAGTGTTTCCATGGCAGTGAAAGGAACCAACATTAGACAAGACAATTAAAGATGAAGACAAGACATGTTTTCTAGGTATCAAGAGTTTTGTGCACCTGCATCGTTTAAGAGAGTCTGGTACTGACACAGGGATAGAGGGACATAAATAATGAGACAGAGTAAAGGCTCCAGAAGGAGGCACACATACATAGGAACTTTATCTTGACACACATGGCCCCACAGAACAATGAGGAAAGAACACTCTTTTCAGTACTTGGTACTGGTTGGTTGGAAAAAATAGAAATTTTGGTGCTGTCCTCCTACCATATGTAACATTAATTCCAAGTTGACTATAGATTTAAGTTATAAAAGACCTCTAGAAAAAAATATAGAAGAAAAACTTCTTGTCCTAGGGTAAGATTTTTTAAATTGTACCTTCTAATATAAGGGAAATGATTGATAATTTGGAGTATATTGAAATTAAGTTTTGTTCATTAAAAGCAACTGTTAAGAGAGTGATAAAGCAAAACATTAGCTGTAAGAAGATATGTGCACACATGTATGCAATTAAAGTTGTGGCCCAGAATACATAAAGACTTCCTAAAACCCATTTTAAAAACACTGTTTAATAAATAAATAGATGCAAAACTTGAAGACGTACCTTGAAAAGGGAATGTGCACAACTTCATTAATAATCAAGTAAATTAAAATGAAAGTGAAAACTGGCACCAGTGAGAGCCATATAATGGGTAGTCCACAGTAGGATTATTTTTCCCCTATTAATGATCTGTGAATGTGCCCTATAGCATATGGGTTCATTGAAGTGTTTATAAACAGCCATATGATATTTTGCTTTTGGATGATTTATTCCACTGTAGTGAGTAGTATAGATTTTAAGATGATACAGTTAGAGTGGGTGCTGAATATCGTTACCTATAGTCTGGAAGATGAGGAAGGTCTTAACCAGGTAGGGAGGGCCATTTGGAATTAACAGAATGAATATTAAATTCAGGGCACACATCCTCCCTTTCTCCTTCCTGAACAGAAGCATGTGACACTTTCTCATCATTAGGCAGAACCTTATCTTTTGGGAGAAAAAAGATGTCAGCCACATGGACCAAAAGACCCACAGGGCAAAAGTAAAACACTAGGACATTGGTGGATGGGTTACTTTTAATCCGGTTCAGGACTAGCTGGCTATAAATGGAAGTATATATTTGAAGGGAAGGGGGAAGGGTCAGAAACATTTCTCTAGATAAAGAACTGAAGAGTCTGTCCCAGCTTCATTTGTGTCAGTTTTATGTTTCCTGGTGACATTAACTTGTTAACCTCTTTCTATAGGATGTGTAGCCCTTTGTGGCCGTAGGATATGTGTTGTCTTTCTATGGATTTTCTGTCAGCAGTTTCTAAATTCTGTGCAGTTCCCACTTTCTCTTTCTCTCCTGACATGACGCCTTTCCACTAGGCTGGAAATTTTTTCAGAGTAATTAACTTTAAAGTTAAGGTTTAAGATAAAATAATAATAATAATAATAATAATAATAATAATAATAATAATAATAATAATAATAATACATTTCTTCTGACAATCCCTGTAGTAGGATTGTCAAGCATTTGACTTCCGACTCATGTTGTGGCTCAAAGCTCTGTGTCCAGTTTCTTCACCTTCTCAAAGGTCCTAGACAGAAGCATTGAAGGAAGCAAGCACAGGGCAAACGGAGAAATTGCAAGAAGCTCGGTGTCTTTGGCACAGTGATTGTGAGGAGCGCGAGCACAGAGAAGACTTCCACGCTTTGGGCTTGGGGTGGGGGGTGGGTGAATATTTGACCCGATCCCCTCCTGAACGCTGACAATGAAGTTTCTGTTCAATTTGGCAAACTTGTATGTTGTTATTCCATAGTTTTGTAATTGCAAACACATCCTTTCCTTATATACCACTAGGTTCTCTAGACTCATTTCTCTATGGTTTACATTTTATGACTTTAAACTATTTCGAGAATCACTTAGATATTCTTTTCTAAGATTCTGGCAGAGGGATAAATATCAATTTTTCACAGTCATCCAAAATTATGGAATTAAGGAAGACAATTTTTACTTCAGATTGGGTATCAAAATGATATAAAAATATCTTAGAATAGTGATGAGTAAGTATCATTGTATAGATACTAACTATTCAATTTCTTCAAAATTGAATCATAAATTTTTAAAATCATAGATAAAGCTGTATCAATTTATGGCCTAAAGTATGCATAAAAGATAAGCAAAAATTATGCTGGCTTTTCATATTAAAAAGTCTGTATTTCACAGTCTCCGCAGAGGTGTTTTTTTTCTCATTTTATCTTCAGTATAATTTAAATGGCAAGGTGAAACTTCTTCGATGTTCCTTTTTTACCTTCTACTTCATGAAAAGCACATTCTGTTTAAACCATCATTTCACTCTGGTTGTTTGTTTGCTTCTTAGTATATAGTTGACATGTCTGTGCTTCCATTTCAGAGGAATGCAGAAACATTTTTTCAAAGAAGAGAAAGAAAACATTTTTTGTTTAAAAAAAAAAAAGATATTGCTCATGGAGAAGGTAATCCTGAATTACTGATAGGCTCACACATTCAAAAGGGTTGACCAGAGTGACCATGGTTGCTGTCTGCTTTCCTCTGGCTTCTGCCTTAGGCATCACTCCTGCCCATTGCTCTGTACCCTGCCAGAAACACCAGCCTTTTTCTCTGCTCTTTTTCCTGCAGGGTGATTTTTGAAGGCTTGACTAGTTTACGGGTACAAAGCAATAACCCAAACAAAACACAAAACCCCGTGAAAATATCCGCCTATGAGGGGATCTTGGCAATGGATGGATGCTGGTCACAATGATGACATGGACAAAAGAAAAGAAACCACCTACTAACAAGTCGTCACAGGAATAGCTACAAAACTAGTCCAAGAATTATTTTCCTGACATAGACAATGAATGAGATAGTTTTACCATAAACTGTTTTCATTTTCCACCAGATGATTAAGAAGTATTGAGAGACAGAGAGAGAGAGAGAGAGAGAGAGAGAGGTTTTTTATTTAAGGAATGAAGGATTTCCTTTATTTAAATTTGACTGATGCTCTGCTTTGAGGGAGGAGAAGCAAGGAAGGGGTAAGCAGTGAGGGATACATAGGCACATAGCTTCATTTTTTAAAAAAGAGAATCTGGGGGTGCCTGGGTGGCTCAGTCGTTAAGGGTCTGCCTTCAGCTTGGGTCATGATCCCAGGGTCCTGGGATCAAGCCCCGCATTGGGCTCCCTGCTCCGCGGGAAGCCTGCTTCTCCCTCTCACACTCCCCTTGCTTGTGTTCCCTCTCTCGCTGTCTCTCTCTCTGTCAAATAAATAAATAAAATCTTTAAAAAAAAAGAATATTCTAAAAAAATAAATTAAAAAAATAAAATAAAAAAGAGAATCTGGCAGAAAATTTTCCCAAGATTATGGTCTATTTTTGCCTCATGGATGAAGTTAAAGATTTGGAGAGAATGAAACACTCTTGATCATTTTTTTATTTTCCCAAATGTTCATCAGTGTTCATATTTTTCCCTTGCCAGTCATGGAGAACGGAGGAAGGCATCATATCCCTATGTCAGAGAATGATGATATAGTGACCCAGAATCTTTCCTTTCTCTTAACCCATGAGGCTGAGGGTAAGAAAAATATGCCAGGATTCATATTTGCGGGATAGAGTCAAATGTAATTTATTCTTAGCGCATCTCCAGAGTACCTAGAACTGGTTCACCATCTCCATTGCTATGAAGTTTAGCCAATGACAACAACTTCTCCATTTGTTTTGCTAATATCATCTTATCCTTACCCACCTGAAGTATCTTCAACATGTAGTTGTATTCTTGGAAAGGGAAAATATTGTTGTATTTGCTTTGCTGTTATTCTTCTGTAGGATTTTTGTGTCAAGGTTAATGTATTAAATGTGACCGTATAAAACATACTGAAGTTTCAGCTTTCCCAAAGAATTCCAATTGTGTAAGTGTTAACTGAGCATAAACAAATATTGAACTCTAGTTTGTAGCATACATGATAAAGTATGAAAGGGTACAGGGTGACTATCTTAGAAATAAGCATTAATGTATGAATATAGGATGGGATAGATATATATGCAGTAAACAAGATAAAGTGATTGTTGTAGAAATTCGGTAATGTTTGTATCCATATTCACTATATTTTTCCTGCAGATTTTCTATTTCAAGGTTTTTATGATGAAATGTTGGGAAATTTAAAGTATAATGCATACCGAATAATGACACTGCTCATTATAGATGCTTATACATAAAACACTCAATAAATTTTACTGAATCCTCATAAATGAGTGACTTTCTATAACCTTCTTTATTTTTTTAAGTTTTTATTTAAATTCTAGGTAGTTAACATACAGTGTAATATTAGTTTCAGGTGTACAATATAGTGATTCAACACTTGCATACATCACCTTGTGCTCATCACAAGTGCCCTCCTTCATCCCCATCACCTATTTAACTCACCCGCCACGCCCCTCCCCTCTGATAACCATCAGTTTCTTCTCTATAGTTAAGAGTCTGCTTCTTGGTTTGCCTCTCTTTTTTTGTTCATTTTGTTTCTTAAATTCCACATAGGAGTGAAATCATATGGTATTTGTCTTTCTCCTATTATTTAACTTAGTATAAAACTCTCTAGCTCCATCCATATCACTGCAAAGGGCAAGATTTCATTCTTTTTAATGGCTGAGTAATATTCCATTATATATACATAAATGTGTATATATACCAGATCTTTTTTATCCATTCATCAGTCAGTGGACATTTGAGCTGTTTCCAACATTTGGCTATTGTAGATAATGCTTCTAAAAACATTGGGGTGCATGTACCATTTTAGGTTAGTATTTTTATATTCTTCAGGGAAATGCTGATCAGAACCACAATGAGATACCACCTCACACCAGTCAGAAGGGCTAAAATCAACAACACAAGAAACAACAAGTGTTGGCGAGGATGCGGAGAAAGGGGAACCCTCCTACACTGTTGGTGGGAATGCAAGCTGGTGCAGCCACTCTGGAAAACAGTATGGAGGTTCCTCAAAATGTTGAAAATACAACTACCCTACAACCCAGCAATTGTACTACTAGGTATTTACCCAAAGAATACAAAATTTCTATAACCTTCTTTAATAATACGTCATCTAACAACTGGGAAACCTAGTAAGACTGTGGATTCCTTAGTGACTACTTTGGAAATGAAAAGAGGACTCCAGAATTTAGGGTGAGTTCTTAAAGAAAACATTTACTCTGTATGCAAACAGAAACTTAGTCATGTGGAAGTCCCTATTCTGAGGACATTTCCTGAGGGTATTTGGGAGTAAGGTACCTGCCTGGGCACTTGTGTACTCCGATTCATAAAATATTTCCTGGATTTATGGTACCAACCCAGTTCGGCAACAAAAGTGGAAAACTCTTAAATGACCTCTCATTGTGCTTTAGCATAGTTGCATTAGTGGTCTAAAAAGAGAATATTTCTTTCAAATAGTTCCTCCACATCCCACCTGTTAAAAATGGAGCTTTGACTTGATAGAATTTTATTTTCTTTTATTTTTTAAAAGATTTTTATTTATTTATCTTAGAGAGAGAGACAGAGAGAGTGAGGAGGGAGAGGAGCAGAGAGGGAGGGAGAAGAAGGGGGAAAGAATCTCATGCAGACCCTGTCCTGAGCGTGGAGCCCCACTCGGGGCTCGATCTCATGACCTTGAGATCATGACCTGAGCTGAAACCAAGTCTGATGCTTAACGAACTGAGCCACCCAGGCACCCCTCAATAGAATTTTAAACTATTCTAATTTGAATTGCCTGTGATTTCCAAAGAGTTTATGAGTAAACCTGTGGAAAATGTATATTCTGGTATCAGAAACAAGATACAATTAGGAAATTGTAACTTCTCAAATTTGGCTTAGGTTATATATGTTTTATTATTTTATACACCCACACAGGACCATTTACAAAAGAAATACGTAGAAGGAGCAATAAAAAAGTGAATGAACACAGTGACCAAGGTTTAAAGCACTTATCAGATATTAATTGCTAAGCAAAAGTACCCCACTCATGTTCTGTGACTGTATAAAGCGTCTTTCTGAAAGGCAGTATAGTAAACTGGTACTGTCTATGTGATCTTGGAGAATGCTAAAAAGAAATGTGCTGGCTTTGGTTGTTTGTGCTGTGTGAGATGCCCACAACAACTTGCATTGCTATTGCTGGGGGCTTTCAAGAGAAATGTCAGTCCTCACAGCAAGTGATGGGATTTGACATATGGGCTTCAAAGCATCATTAAAACCACACCTGCTGCAGAAGAGGCTATGTCTTTCAAGAGATTTTCTAGCAGTAAAGGTTACACTGAAATCCCAAAGGCTAAGGCTTATTTCTTTTCTTTGCAGACAATTAAATGCTCTAAAGAGAAAGTAATTGCACAAATATATTTAAGGAAAAAAGAAATCTACCTTTGCGGCATACTGGTTTTTAAAATACCTATGTATGTGCTATCCCTAGAACATACAATATAACCTAATACCACTTATTCACAACTATTGATTTCTGTGAGATAAGTTTTATAAGGTAACTGACCACACAGGGGCCTAAAAATGTCATGGTCTTGCTTTTTGGGCAAAATCTACTTTTTGGAACTTTTCACCTATGTTCTATATTATGTTTTCAATTATAAAGAAGAAGGCATATCATTTATTGAGCATTATGACAATGGCTTACATATTTTATCTTCTATTCTTATGTGGGGATGCATTTAGATGAGGAAACTTGTCAGGGTGGTAAAATAATTGTTTCAGGCTTATATAACCCAAGTGGGCAGTATTGGAATTGAAGTCCAGGTAGGTCAGATGCAAACAGCGTACCCTTGTTTCTTCATGCTATGCTGTCTAGTGGGCTCCCAGTTAGAGTAGATCTCTCAGCTGAAATGCTTCATAATGTCGTTTGTGAGATAGGGCATGTTCATAAAAGGAAAAGAAACACGGTGATGCATGTGTTGAGCGTGAAGTGGCTAGCACTGGCAACATGGCCTGCCCCCATCACGTGGAGAGACAGCCCAGTGCTGAGATGCTCCAGAAAGTCTCCCGCGGGGCAGATGCGGCCCCACCTGGGTTAGACGAATAGCAAGGATTTAAGTAAAAAGCAGGAGGGACGCAATATTAATAGGAATGCTGTGTACAGTATATGTGGACATTTTTTTTAAAGATTTTATTTATTTATTTGACAGAGAGAGAAATAGTGAGAGCAGGAACACAGCAGGGGGAGTGGGAGAGGGAGAAGCAGGCTTCCCACCGAGCAGGGAGCCCGATGCGGGGCTCGATCCCAGGACCCTGGGATCATGACCTGAGCCGAAGGCAGACGCTTAACAACTGAGCCACCCAGGTGCCCCTATGTGGACATTTTTATCTTTAAATATGAGCAATTGAGTAAGCCCCTGAGATGGATTCTGTTTCTGCTACAACAGACTGAAATATATTTACTCTTCTTGCCTCCAGCGCCAGCAGGTTGTCATGATATCAGCCAGATCTCTTATCACAACACATGACAGATAGAAATATTTAAATATTTTTATAGTAAAATTTTCATATTATAAAAATTTCTTCGTTGTTAAGAAATGTCTCCTACAAATAGAAAATAGTACAATTTTCCATGTGAAATCAAATTTTAATTCTGTTCTCCTAGGAAGAATGAAGGATGCCTTGAAGTTATGTCTGAAAGAGCAAATGATGGACTATGTAGTAAAAGGATAATTGAAATATCAGCCCAATGAAATGCATACCCTGAATCCTGCATTTCAGAACACATGTAAAGGAAACACTTCCACTGAATCATTTAAAGTAATCTGAGGACACACACAGTTCAATTTTACCAAGTATTTCATCATTTAAAAGTAAAATCAGAATATTTACTGTATGCCGGTAAGGTGCTAACTACCAAGCATAAAATGAGGAGTGAAAACAGACACACTGCCTACTTACTGGGTGAAAATGAAGGGGGGTGATGGATATTCTATGTTAAATTTCCATAAAGACATGCAAAATTTAAAGCTGTGAAATCCCTTAGAAGGATTATGAAAGCATACAAGAGACCCATCAATGTGGGTCTGATGGGATTTAAATAAAGTAAAATTCAAGAGAAACTGGTTCAGGAAAGAGAAAACATACATCAGTTCCCTGATTCATGATGGAGACCTGGATATTTAAAGAAATGAAAGCCAGTCTTCGTGGAAAAAGACACAGTGATGGGGAAGTAGAGCAAATGTGATTTGGCTCCCAAAGTGGGCAGGTTAAAAATGTTATAATTACGTTTTCTTTCAAATGGGTGGACAATACAATCACATTTTATTTTTTCCAGCAATCCCTCTGGCTCACGTATGGAGAATGAACTGGGGCGTGGGGGTGGCAAAGGGTAATTTTGGTGCCGGACCTAAGAGGTGACAGCTCACTGACTGATTGGGGGATGGCGGGTGTGGGGAAGAGGTGTTGGGTTCAAGGGCTGGAAACAAGGGGCTCCCTTTCCCTGGGGATTTGGCAAAGCCATCACTGTGACTGGGAGGGAAGGGCATGGAACTGGGGCAGCAAATGTAGGGGAGCCCTGGGGCGACAGAGAGGAGGTGACCTGGTGTGGGAAGGACGTGATGGCAGCCTGAACAGAGAAGATCAGTGGCTCAGGGAAGAGATGGTTGTGAGGAGTGAGTCTGCCTGATTCGTATATTGTTCTTTCCTCTCCTCTGCACTGACCTGGATGGAACTTTGTCCTATCACCAAAGAGAACGGAAAAACACAGAGTGTGTGCCTGTCTCGGTTCTGCGAGAGCAGCAGCTCCCAGTGCTTACTGGAGAGCAGCGTGGATAGCCTCCCCCGCAGAGGCTGCTGCATGCTCCTCCCTCTTAGCTGCCTCTCCACACTGCACAGGCCCTACAGGGAAAGACAGGGCTTGACGCACAGTACCCCGTTGTGTGTGTGCGTGCAGGAAGGGCACAATGGCGAGAGACAGACTCTAGGGGCAGTTTCACCTTTGCTGGAAGACAGAGGACCAGAAATCAATGCCACCAGACCTTGGCTATGGGGCTATACCCTTTCCTCCCTGGGACACCATTCCTAGACACTTAAATTCATATAAAATGACAAAAATCAAGACAATGAGATTTGTCTTTCCCTATTTCCCCAGCCTCTACCACTACCCCTGGCAATACATAAATAGCCAGTATGTCTGATTCCTAAGAGGGAAAAATAAGATCACTACCTTATCTAGGGAAAGAACGAAAATAGGTAATTTTTCTGAAAAAAAATCATAGGAAAAATAAAATTCATAGTGCAAACTTGGCAGCACTCAGGGAGGAAGTCTTTAGAGATATTGGATCTGTCTGGTTGCTGAGATAAATTTATCTTCCTTGGAGTCAAATATACTTGGATATTTTATCTTGATGCCTGTAAATATTTGAATTGTTTGCTTACCCCTCCCCTGCCAACATTTCCCCATTCTGGGTTTAAAATCACTAAAGAGAATTCTGATAATTTGTTTACATAGGTAGATTTAATGGAGAGAATGTGCCGGAAAAATAGTATGACTGGTTTCTTGTTAAGTCTATTTATCTTTGTAACAGATTGAAAGGCATTTTCAATTTAGACATCAATCTCAGAGTCTTGGCTAATGTGACTCTCTCCTTAAGAGACGGGCACAAGTGCACATGCTGACTATCAAGTTCTCCTGCTCTCTGAAATAAGGCCAGGTTATGGCTCCCAGCAAATTAATTTAGGTGATTGCCTCATTGCAGACCTCCTGGGAGACAGCCATTCCTTTCCCCCAACCCTCTCACTGACATCCACTGGCATTGGAATACACAGCATATCTTCCCCATCTGCATGCAAGATGTAATGACTAAGCAATACTTAGGGAACAAATAACTTCTAAATAAGTTATTCACCCCAAATTATCTAGACTTTGTAGCCAACATCATTTGGGAAGAGTAATTAAAGGACAACGAGGTTGACTAACTTGATCAATCTCTTAAAAACTAATTGTTCTACTAGAAAGAAAACAGATTTGAGTTTACTAATAATTTTTTATCGTTAAGAAATATGTTGGTGAAATATGCTTCTGGCCAAGATGGAGTAATAGAGCCTGGATCTACTGGTCTATCTGAAACAATGTAAAGCCATATAAAAATATATATAAAATAAATGCAATAACCATCTCCATCACACTGGACATCGGGCAACAAAGGACAGTTATCCCCAAGAAACAGAAAATGAAGAAGACAAACCGGTCGATGGCCCTGAGAGGGTCTCCCGCTGTAAGGACAGGGAGTATATTAGTTTGCTGAGATAGCTGCAGCGCAGTGCCCCAGAATAAATGGCTGGGAACATTTCAAATGTACTATCCTACAGTTCAGTATGTTAGGAGGCCTCCATGGGTCATAATGAACTATATGAAGATGGCAGCAGATCTGCATTTCTTTCTGGAGGTTGTAGAGGAGAATTTGTGTTTTGCCTTTTCCAGCTTCTAGAAGCTTCCCACTTTCCTTGGCTCGTGTCCCTTTCTCCCCATCTTCAAAGTTGATGCCAACAGGCAATTCCTTCTCACACTGCATATCTCTGGCTCTCTTTTCTGCCTTTATCTCCTTCTAAGGTCCTCGTTCTTACTTTGGTCCTACGCAGAAAATCCAGAATACTCTATTATAAAGCCAGATGTTTGACAACCTTCCTTCCATATGCAATCCTAAATCTCCTTCTATGAATGATAGTAAATATATAGGTAAATAGATACATTTTCTTATTATTTAAATTCCTTTAAGAGGTAGTTGATTTCTTAAAACAAACATATTATTATGTGTAGAGTGTAGTGTAGTGTAGAGTGGGTTTTGTAACATGGAAAAGTGAAATGTGTGTCGATAATAGGATAAAGGCTGGGACAGCACACATGGAAGTTATCAGATTCTACTGTTAAGTTGTAAGTTCTGCTGTAGGATTCTTACACAGTGCATTAGTGGTAGAAACATTTGAAGGCAGACCGCTAAGTTAAAGATGCATGTTCTAATCTTTGCCTGCAAAGAGAAGAATGTCAGGCAATATGTTGCCCTTTTACTGTGAATTAATAAATTTAGTTTCACTTTTACACTAATGATTTTTTTTTTTTAGTTTATCCATCTTTCAGAGTAACATCTATTCTTGGTTGAATAAGACCATTAAAGTGAATTTATTAAGGGAACAGATGCTCGACTTGTGAAACATCTAGTAGAAGGCCTACAATCCTATAGCTTTATAATTTATACCTCCTTTTCTTTCCCTTCTTTTCCCTCTTCTCCATGTTATTAATCCCATTACTATCATGCAGAGCACATCTCCACTGGCGTGACATCATCTAGGCAGGACCATGTGTCATTTGTTTACTGCTATGTACCCACAACCTGGCTTTTCACAGTTTTCCAGTAAATGTTTGAATTGGCTTTTATGCTTGCATTTTATTACTTCCAGAGTAATGACTTTGTAAACTCCTTTATTTCAAAAAATGAATATCTAATTCTTTTTTGACAATGTAGAAGTCAAGGTGATCAATTACATTTTTTCAGCCACTTAGCCCACATCTCTTCACTGCTGGAGGTGTTTCCCCCTTGCTTACGATGATGAAGTGTGGGGAAAGGGCTTTCCATTTTTTTTATCAAGATATGCACATGATCGTTTTGGAGATTGTTTCATCACAGCTCAGCTGAGGACACCGGGCTTGTTGGTGGAAAGTAAATAATCATCCCTCTAGTTGAGCTGCTTTACAGCCACTCCACCAAAATCATCCCATGACACTCTGGAAGTTCCTTTTCCTAAGGTTGTTCTCTCCTATTGCCCCATGGTTCCTCTTTCTTTTTGATGCTTTACCTTCGCTAAGGTTCCTTTTTTGACTTGAGAACAGGAATCTGGTGTGGATCAAGGGAATCCTCTTTAGTTTCAAGCAGAATCACTCTGTAGAAGAGGTGGAAAACTGGAGTTTAAGAAATCTCCCATTCTGGGTATTAAATAATTTCATCTACATCTAAAGATTAGAGATGTATTTATAATTTGGTAGAATTATTGTCATGTCGAAGTTGCATGCCTGTTGTTCTCAGACATTATTTTCAGAAAACCACTTGTCCCACATTAGGCTCCAAATAAAATGACAAAGTCCATGTCCATTACCTTGCTAATTAAAGTTACGGGCTCCATTGGTCCTTCCCAATCTTGGGTTTGTCCTGTGGCGTAGGCTGTAAGATCAGAGAAGAGGGTTGCTCTAGACAGGAGATAGCATTCTGGCCCCTTACTCCCCTCCATTCTGTGATTTCCAATCTTTTTATAAGCATCACTGACAAGCATTTTTCCTTAATTTATCATAGCATTTCTCCCCTTTCCTACTCACAATATATAACTAGTTTATGCCACTTCATACAGGCTCCCCAAATCTACTTTTTAAAGAATGATTTTTCCTTCTTACAATATAATTTCATCACAGTCTTCAAATCCCAGTGTATCTGCCCTTCCAGAAGACTTCTGAATTCTCTGTTCAACTTAGTAGTCTGTCCCTTTTGTAACCAATTGTCTTTTGAAGTCTCTTTATAAGAGATTCTTTCTTTATTAGTCTGTTTTCTTGGTGCACATGATTGAGCCACTACTTCAGATGCTCATTTGAAACAACAGGATTATCAATCCAGGTGCCATGTAGTCCTAAATGGATTTGTTTTTGTTTTTTCTTTTCTTTTTCTGGAATCTAACGTCCTTCTCTTAACCAACTTAACCATTCATCAAAAGATGTACTGAGAAAGAGAATGAGGCTTGTTAACAGCATTCCCATCAACCAAAGAAAAGAGTGGGAAAAAAACCCAAAACCTCGTATTTTTAGGTTGTAGTTTATCATGCACATTATATAATGCATTTTAGCTCATGAAACATGTTTATCTGAATATATTATAATAAGAAATATTATTATGTATTTAAAATTCTCTCATTGTAAAGATAATAGATTCAAATGGCATGGATATAATGCCTCTATCTCAATCATGGCAGATATTTCATTTTTATGTAATTTCTTTCCCTTCAAGATACCACAATTGAAAATAAAATGAGTGGGTGACAGGTGTTTCTCCTTTATTTTCCCATGCTCCTTTGCCACTCCAGCTGAGAGATCTCATAAAAATCTCAGCTCTCCCCTAGAAAAGCATGCTGCACCTGTTTGCCATGTGCTTAGTGACTACTAACATTTATGTATCGCTGTATTCCAAGTCAAATAAATTGATAGAATGCAACTCAAAAACGCAGCGCGTTGCATCTCTAATGCTTTTTATTTTTTTTTATTTTTTTAAAGATTTTATTTATTTGACAGAGAGAGATACAGCGAGAGAGGGAACACAAGCAGCAGGAGTGGGAGAGGGAGAAGCAGGCTTCCCGCGGAGCAGGGAGCCCGATTTGGGGCTCGATCCCAGGACCCTGGGATCATGACCTGAGCCGAAGGCAGACGCTTAACGACTGAGCCACCCAGGCGCACCTCTCTAATGCTTTTTAAATAGAAATGTTTTCTCTCCCAATCTTAATGCAAAAGAGCCGTTCCTTATTCCATTCAGTAAAAACATGGCCACTTTGATATTCAATTTAATTTGGAAAATGGTGCTGAAAAATATTAAAATAAGATATATGCACTTATCCAAAGTCTCTCTAATCTACTTCAGAATCGCTTACTAATGTCATGGAATATGGTAAGCCAGCTGAGATTTCATTCTCTACTAAGGCTTGCATGAATTAATAATTTGTCAATTTATGCAATTTCCATTAGAGATGTAAAACGCTGTAGGTGATGGCAGGAAGTACTATTAGTACACTGACGTGTGTAAGTGGTGCTTTGGCTCTGCCTGCCATTTTCATGAAAACTTTTACTTACTTGCCATCTGAGGTGAGTTTTTTGTGGGTTTTTGCCCCAGCTTGCTTTCACATAACAAATGTATGCTCAATTTATTAGAGTAATTTGAGAAAAAAAAAACTTCTAAATTGCCCTTTAGAAAAAATTATACTTTTCCGTAATAGTGATAAAGATAGATTTCTAAAAACTAATGAATGAGATGACAATGAGATGAATTTAGTGAAATCTATTTTTATTTATTATTTATTATTATTATTTTTTTAAGATTTTATTTATTTGCGAGAGAGAGAATGAGAGACAGAGAGCATGAGAGGGAGGAGGGTCAGAGGGAGAAGCAGACTCCCTGCCAAGCAGGGAGCCCGATGCGGGACTCGATCCCGGGACTCCAGGATCATGACCTGAGCCGAAGGCAGTCACTTAACCAACTGAGCCACCCAGGCGCCCCGTGAAATCTATTTTTAAATACATACTTTACACACATATTGTAAATCAATGCTTAATCTTTCTCATAGATCGCTGGAAACCTTTTCGCTTAAGGGATGGCATATCATTCCAGAGTAAGGCTGCTAACTGCATTTTGTATGTCTTGTCCCATATTTTTAAGTTAGGATGTGTGAGTTTCCTTTGTGGTCTTTTTTTTGTTTTGTTTTTAACGAATCTTGAGACAGTATCTCCATGTCCATGTAGGCATCCTCACCAAGGTCTAGGCCAGAGAAACAGATGTAAAAGATCATAGTGGCCTGAAACATAAAATAAACAGAGAATGCTCATGAATGATCCTGCTGTCTCTAATGAGACACGTGCTAATTAACCTTTCCATGAAGGAATAAACACCCAGCATACACAAATTACATCTTGTACGCCAACAGGGATGTATGAATAATAACCTCCTGGAGATACACTTTGAGATGGATCCTGAGTCAAGTTCTGTATTCATGATAAGTGAAAACAATGCCAAGATCAGTTTACTAGCCTCTCAGACTGTATAGACTAAAGTAAAACAAATTTTGTTATATTTGATATATATATCAAATGATATATATATCAAAATGATATATGCATTATTAATATTTTTGTGATTAACAATTAGTAAATTGGATTTCTAGAAGAATTAGAAACTTCAGTTGCAAAGGAACTGCTTTGGATTATAAGAGCTACCCTTTAGTAGCACTTACACTTCAAAATTTAATTAACTGTTAAGATAGAGAAAATGACTTAAAAATCAAGTAAGTACACAAGATGCAACCATATTAATGCACACATGTTAAAGATGTATTTCATATATTCTTTGTTTTAAACTAAATTAATAATTGATATAACTCAGTGGTGTTTTTGAAATTATTAGATTTCTTCTAGTTAAAAATGTTTTTAGTGTTGAGAAGAAGACTCTTGACTCTAGAGATAATGAGTAATTGTTTTTTTTTTAAATAATTCTCTGTTGAGGTCTATATAAAGAGAAATTACCAGTATCAAGTGAAAGATGTATAATTGTTATGTGCTGAATGCACTTTATATTATTTCTTCCAGACAGCATGATTTGAAGGTCAAAATCAGCTATATTCCAAATAACTAAATAATTCTGGGCAACTAAGTTTAATATAAGCTTTGGGAGTAATTATGAGTTCTTCGTTAGACCACATCAAGGACATGCAGAAGCATAAGTACAATTCTTGGAGATTCTCGTACTCCAGTAAAATGAGGAAATTGCCTAGCCTAAATAGTTTGTAAGGTTTGGCTTGGGGTCTGCTTTATATCTTAACAAAGAGAATAATGAATTATCAACGTTCAGTATCAAGTTGTTTTGCTGTTTGTATTTTTTCTTTCAGGCTATCTTAGGACAAAAGTAGATTCAGGACATTTTCAAAAGCTTTCTCTTATTTACAAATGTCTTAATGTTATAGGTCCATTCTTAATGTATCAAAAGTTTATATGAGAACATTCATAGAGGTATAGTTAATTAGCTTAGATACATATAAAATTTAAATTCCAGTTACTCATTATTTTATGAGTCTGTGATAATTATCCGATCATTATATGGTTATTCCAAATATCTGCATTATATATGTCCACAGGAAGAAATAGAATATTCAAGTTTTGAACTGTAGCTATCTGTGGTGTTATAAAAATAATTATTTTTCACTCAGAATTTTTTAATCTTCTCTGGATAAAATGGATGATGTGGGATACCTAAGTTAGAAGAGACCACATAAAACTCCAGGTGTGTGTGTGTGTGTGTGTGTGTGTGTGTTTGTGGTTTTGGTAGATTAAATATAGGATAACATTCCTCTGCCACAAAAGCCTTTTACAGTATTTGGAAAATCAGGAGTGGACAATTTAATAGTGTTTTTTAATAGCAAACAAGCTCTGAAAGTTTAATTCAGAGGCATCTTGTATGCTCTCACATGCTCATCACCCTTTAAGGGTTATCTAAATAAACCTGTCATCTATTAATAATTCCTTGTACTCCATATAAAAATATATTACTTCTCACTTAGATGAACATCTGTATAATTTGCATTTTCTTTTGGGTTATTTGTTATACATGTTTATATCACTGTTAAAATGGCAAGACGAGGATCTAAATTACTATGTCTTCCACTGTTTTTACATAATGTCTCATATGAACATGGCAGTCAGAGATATTTACTCGATTAAATAGCATCTATTAATAGGATATGAAATCTTAAAAAATATTGTTTTCATGACTAGAAATGACTAATCATCAAAATGAAATCATTCATTCAGCAGGCAAAGAAGTGGGGTCTATATGCCAAGTGTGTTTTTTACTGTTTATTTCCCTGTATACACAAGTGACTGACTTTAATTCTCTATGAATCAAATACCCATCTGTTAAAATATTTCAGATATAAGTTATATTGAAGCTTTCACTTTCAAGCAGATTATTTCAATTTAATATGGAAGCCCATACTTCCATTCAGGTGAAATAAATGCGCCAAATGTTGTGTAAAACCTTAAATTGGACCGTAGAATTCTTTTGGCAGTTAGAATAGTGACCCCACAGATAGCTACAGTTCAAAACTTGAATATTCTATTTCTTCCTGTGGACATATATAATGCAGATATTTGGAAAATCACAATGGTATGCTAGTATCCAAGCTTAATAAGTGAAAATAATGAGGTTTAATTGGTATATAAATTTCCCAAATGAAAATCCCTATTTACAGTCAGTTTTCTCAGAGGAAGGCTATAGTCTCTTTACAGAACCTTATTATCTTGGAAAAGGAATCTCATGGATGAGAAATCATATTTTCTTTCTACTAAGACATAGGTATTTTACATTTTTATTTTTGTTTTTGCAATATGTATTGCTTTAGCAGAATGGACTCATAAGAGTAGGGGTAAGAGACCATGTTTGTGGGCTTGCCTCTGTTTAGGTGTGTACTCTTAAACATTCAAACTTTCTAAACCAGTTTTGTGATCTTTTGAATAAAGGGTTTGATCAGAAAAGGTACTATATACTGCAGTGATTAATATTGCTGACTCTGGACTCCAAAGTCTGGACCTGAAATTCCAGCCCTACTACTTATAATTAGTCAAACTCCTTAGTGTCACAATCACTGTTTTTATTTACTTTTATAATCGTGACAATAATACCTGCAGAATGTTTATTGCCAGCATCAATGAGGTTATATGAAAATTCAATAAATACTCCACAATTAAAGTCATCAAAATTAGTATTCTGTAGTAACTAATTCCTCTTGTAGCTGGATCACTGCATGAGAACAGACACACTCTGGATAATTATTACCGATGGACTGACTGGTCCAGGGGCTTGGTGATATTCACTGTAAGCTACCTTAAATACTGATCAAAACACACCAAAAAAGTGGCATGGCTGGAGAGTGACACATGGAAGAGGATTTAGGTCATCAGCAGCAGCATCAATTCAATCAGCTTTGCTTCCATTCATTGTGTTATTAATTATGCTGTTTCTTATGGCAAAACAACAACAACAACAACAACAACAAACCAAAACCCACAAAACTGATAATTGACAGCCCTGATGTGGCCAGGGGAGAGCACTGAATTTCAGGTTGCAAACATGATATCATCATCATAAACTGTGCATTAAACCTTGTGGTGATCCCCTGGGATTGACACAAGCAAACTGTGGTCCTTTCTTACCATATAAGCAATAGAATATAATAGAAATATAGGTGAACAACTGCCTGAATCTTCCTCCAGTATTAGGATTTGATAACTGGCCCAGGAATCTGTAACCATTTAAGGATAGCTCTAGGGTCAAACAAAGTTCTCAGATGAAAGATGATTTGTAGATGAATTCTATTTCCTTTTCCTGACTGTTTGCCTTCCATAGTGACAGAGCCAGGCTCTGAATGAATTGTAATGTCAAAATATCATGCATATGTATAGCATTTCCCTTCCTTAATGTTGCCCATTATTTTCCCATTAAACAGCAAATACTTGGCAGACTGTTTTTATTAATCATAACAGTAAATAATATTTTCTTGATCGGATGCTGGAAGAATACTGAAGGATTGCAGGTGGCTAATTGAGGTGCTTCTCTGATTTATTCCAAACAAGAAACTAGTTCTTGGCTTTCTCTGATCCTGCTGCTTTGAGTAACCTGTGTAAGAAGATAGCAAACAAAATTATTTGGCTTCATATTAAAAATGTTATCATCTGAAAACATGAAAAGGATGTGTTATTATACCATTTTTGTTATCAGATAAGAATACACTCACCCAATATGAAGCCTCTAAACCCAAGATTATATTGATTGCTCTGGAAATAACACTCCACTTTGAAGTACTATTTAAACAAATGTACAATGAAAGTGATTCCTATACTTCTTAAATACAGTTAAATTTTTTAAAAAATCTATTAGACAGTCACAGGGCAAATAAGTAGCTTGACCATTTTCACATTAATTATTAATAACATAAATCACGACATCTAGTTCTTAAGTTTTTCTTTCTCCCTCCCTCCCTCCTTCCCTCCCCTTCTCTCTCCCTCCCTCCCTCCTTTTCTTCCTCCCCCCTTCCTCCCTATCTCCTTCCTTCCCTCCCTCCCTTTCTCTCTCCCTTCCTTCTTCCCTCCCTCCCTATCTCCCTCCCTCACTTTGTCTCTCCCTCTCTTTCCTCCTTTCCTCCCTCGCTTCCTCCCTTCACTTTCCTTTTCTCCTTCTTACAACACATTTTGAATTGATACTCTGTGTATGTTATGTTTTTAACTGAAGATACATAGCAAGTCCCTTCAAGTGCCTTAAAGCATCAGGAAATTAATTGTCTGGAAGTCAGGGTTTGAGCAGGATTCAAGGGAGGCTAATCATAATGTTATAATATTATAAAACATGCGAACAGTAATTCCTTAGAGCTGCAATGTGGAAAAGGGTGTGGGGGACTCTAATATATTTAGCTTCCTTTCTCCCTAATGGAAGTAAGTCATGCTGTATAAATTCTAAATTATAAGTCAAATAAATTCACTAAAAAACAAGAATTAAAACAAACAGCTATGAGGCACTTTATTTTTTTTTATTTTTTTATTTTTTGCCAGAATCTAGGATTTGTATTTTAGCAAATGATGAAAGCAGGTTAGCAATTTTTTGATGGGAAATTGATATAAACCATGTCTTAGAATTGTGCCTTTGATCTTCATACCCAGAAGCGGGGGCCTACAGGCCTTCATTGCGACTCCTATTTAATTTAATGTGTACTGGTGTTTTCTTCTGCAGAATTTTAATAGCACAGATGAGATGACCAGGCCTCTGGAGCCACGAGGAAACTTTGCATGTATTTAACAATGCTTTTGAAAACTTAATGAAAAGATTGTTTTAAAAATAACAATGTTAAATAACATGTAGCTACCGAGTGTGTTTATGGAAATCCCCTAACAACTTACCTATTTCCTGAACACAAGACAATGCTGATTTAACACTCAAAAAGACAGACTTTTTGTGTGAGTCTTTCAGTTAGAAAATAAAATACACTTGAAACTAATGTAACATTGTATGTTAATTATACTTCAGTTAAAAAAATCCAGTGTTTGTTCTCAAGATGGTCTGTCTGCAGGATGGCTCTGTGATACAATATAATTATGGGTGTTGGGATTTGGGGTTTTATTCCTGGCTCAGTCGTTGATCTGTTTTGTTAATGTCTGCACCATTTGTCATTTTATTTTCCCCAGTGAGTGTCACCATAAATTAAATGTCTCATGTTTTTTTCTTCCTCCCAACCATATGTCTGTTCTGGTTTCCTTTCAAACATTTCTCGCTCTGTCATTGTCTTAGACGTTCTCAGATAATCCAGGCTCTTAACCTCAGTGCAACTTCTGACTTAATTCTGGCTATCCTTCATGTCTATTCACACCAAATTATATTGATTCGCCTTTTTTCCTCATCCTTTATTTTCTTTTCCTTCTTCTTCTTCTTCTTCTTCTTCTTCTTCTTCTTCTTCTTCTTCTTCTTCTTCTTCTTCTTCTTCTTCTTCTTTCTTCTTCTTCTTTCTTCTTCTTCTTCTCCTTCTCCTTCTTCTTCTTCTTCTTCTTTTTTTTTTTTAAGTAATCTCTACACTCAAGGTAGGGCTTGAACTCACAACTCCGAGATCAAGAGTCCCATGCTCTACTGACTGAGCCAGCCAGGCGCCCCTTTCTTTTTCTTCTTATGGGTACTAATCTCACCAACTTAAATACAGATTATTGTATTTGGTATTACTGAATTTATTTTTTTTATTCAGTCCATCCAGGAACAGCACTGCCTACATACCTAACATGTTGAAAATATGCTGATCCTCTGCTTTGTAACAAATGACATTGCTTGTAGGGTCTTCGAGAATTAGATTCTGGTGTACCCTGTATAGAGATTTTTCTCATCTGATTGTTTTCTTATTTCTCATATTCTTTGGTACATCAAAAACTCATGCATCTAACATAACATACTCATATTCCTTTCATCTTTCCAGTATTTAATTATTTTGGAAAATGAATAATAGAATAATATTTTTAAATAACTTCAATTAGATAATTTAATGCCTGCGTGGGATCTTGTGATCAAAAGGGTCAGATTGTCAAAACAGACTCACAGAGCACCTAATTCTTAACCAGCAGGACATTTCGTGGACATTAGCACTGAGGATGCAAGAGAGGAACAGGGGTGTATCCAGCATATAAATGCCAGACCTCCAGTCCTTATAAGACAGCTTCTGGAGGTCCTTTTGCACCCTGAGGCACGCTCTGGTTATCAGTGATGGCGGTCCCCCAAGACCCAGCCAAAGCTGTCAGGAAAGCTACTGAGGCTAAAGCTGAATTGACGTATTCTGCTAGTCACACAGCAGTCGTTTGTCTATGTAGACAAATTGCACATAGCATAGTAAGGGGAGGATGGGTAAGCCCAGTGAGCATTAGTATTTTATCAGTGAAATATTTTTGAATTGTCATTGCATGGTGCAATAAAAAGCAGCCTGGCTTTTACCACATTAAGGCCCACACCTGGTTGATCTGCTTCCACTGCAGTCTGTAATTTTCAGGATAATATCCACTGATCGATGTAGAAAACCAGTTAGAACCTACTAGAAACATTTCTAGATCATGATTTAGTACAGAGCAACACCAATGTACAGCAATGCTACCCCATCAGATGAAGTTGCAAAATATTCTACTTGAGGTGGGAGAAACTTTTAAAGGCTGCCTGTTTTCTTCCCAGAAGCATCATAATGAACCCAGAAGGATATTCTGTCATCTAGATGTGATTGCATTAATATAGATTTATTGTTTGAGCCCCAGATCAGAGTGGGACAGACCGGATGGATCAGTAACTATCACTGAGTAACACAGACACAAGAGGGAATTTATTTAACTTGCCCTTGCCACATTTGTGAATTAATAAAATTGGATAACAACTGCCTTTGGTATAGGTGCTTATAAAAATTAAATAATGGGGGGCGCCTGGGTGGCTCAGTCGTTAAGTGTCTGCCTTCGACTCAGGTCATGATCTCAGGATCCTGGGATCGAGCCCCGCATCGGGCTCCCTGCTCCGCAGGGAGTCTGCTTGTCCCTCTCCCACTCCCCCTGCTTGTGTTTCTGCTCTCACTCTCTCTCTCTCTGTCAAATAAATAAATAAAATCTTTAAAAAAAAATAAATAATGGATAAAGTGAAGTAAAGGACAGTGGCACTTAATGAATCCTAGCCATTTAAAAAATATATTTCCATATTGTGGGGGCCAGGGTTTGGTGGCAATTAACTCATTCCTGAAGGCAATTAGAGTTGATTTATTTATATTTGTTATTTAATTTAGGTGAGGGATCTACTTTTACAAACATAAATTAGTTTGAATACCGGTATATAAACAGATAGAAAGTGGATCATTCTTTGCTTTGATTGAAGCATGGGGCATGTGTGGGGTGGTTTTGTGGATGGTGAAGAGGGACAGGAGTGAACCTTGTTCAGAAATCCTCGTTTTCCTACAGTCGGATCCCAAAGTGCCCCCTAGAGGTCTCTCGGCCTTGAGGAATGCATGGATGTTCTCCTTAGCTCTTGCTGGGAATGGTGGCTCCTGACTCATCTCCTATTACACACACTTAGCTTACTCTATTCAGGTATATTGGTTACCTTTCTGTTTTGTAAATACGACCTAACAATTCATATTCTTTACTAGGTATGTATATTAAAATATCCTTTGAAAAAATTCATTTAAAGTCAGTGCCTTTTAGTTAAATGATTTGTCTAATTAAAGCTGTGTAGATTTACCTGAATACTCACCACTGTTTATTTTTTCCCTTTTCATTGTGTGCAGCTAACACTGTCTTAATGGGAAAGGAAATAGTTGGCTTCCATCAAATGATTGCTCTTACATAGACAAGACCTTAGACATGCAGACACTCAGTCAAATATCAATTATAAAACACAGACCAAATATTTAGAGATCATTCTTTCTTAGTAAACTAAAAAGGTATGTTGCTAATAAAAATATTCAATCCATATATGAAAATTTTGCTCCCATAGGAGCATCTATAATAATCTGAGGGAAAAAAAATCCCACTTTATATTATTTGTTGTTTTCTCAATAGCATACACTTCCTGTCATCTCTCTGCCTTCCTTTAGGATTTATTGTTCTCTGCGCTAATTTTCTTTCTTTCTTTTTTTTTTTTGTTTTTTTTTTTATTTTTTTTATTCTTATGTTAATCCCCATACATTACATCATTAGTTTTAGATGTAGTGTTCCATGATTCATTGTTTGTGCACAACACCCAGTGCTCCATGCAGAACGTGCCCTCCTCAATACCCACCACCAGGCTAACCCATCCTCTCACCCCCCTCCCCTCTAGAACCCTCAGTTTGTTTTTCAGAGTCCATCGTCTCTCATGGTTCGTCTACCCCTCCGATTCCCCCGCTTCATTCTTCCCCTCCCGCTACCTTCTTCTTCTTCTTTTTTTTTTCTTAACATATATTGCATTATTTGTTTCAGAGGTACAGCTAATTTTCTACCTAATCATCTTGGTCACTTGATGGTTAGACTCTTTGAGGACAAGGAATATGTTTAATGACCTTTGAACCACAGTGTCTGGTACTCAACTTGGCACACAGTATATTTTCAAATGTATTTTTAGTGAAAAAAATGATACTCATCTTGACATCCCATCTACCTCTTATGTCTAATAGTGAACTCTTGTGTTTATATTCTTCCTATCCTGTTATCGTGAAGATGGTTTATCTTGCCATCCCATTCTTCCATAGACTGAATCTGTCTCTAAATATAGAGAGAAGTAGCAATTTTCTTCTCAGAGGTTTAGGGTCCTGGCCTCCTCTTATGACACAATGGCAGACCTGATTTACATGGAAGGGGGTTAGTTTAGACATTCAGTTGGCAACATGGAACTTATCCAAGTTGAATTCAGGATGATAGAAATGGGAAATAGTGAGTAAGGCTTTGATATTTTTAAATTGGTGATTAATAGTGACTAGATAATACTGGGAAGACTTATTCCTTCTAAGTTGGAGTGGGATTGAAATATTGTCTGTATTTTTGTTTGGTTTTGTTTTCTTAGCTGGCAGTTGCAGAGGAAGAATTTCTTTATATAAGAGTTGAATTTGAAGTTTTTGTATCTTGAAAATAAACATGAACTGGATATGCTAATATTATTACTTTTCTCTGCAAGAGAATGTGTTTATGGAGTAGAATTTTAAATGACATGCATTTATGATTAATGTTTTAAATATATAATAGTGCTTGATTATTCAACTTCGGTAAGATATTATCAGAGTAAGTACGTTTGCTTATTGTCCAAATTAAAACTCATATCCTAGAAGGTAATTCATTAACTAGGGGTTTAAAATGTTACATCCTTGGATGCTTGGTCAATATCAAAGGGTCTCTGAAATCTTAAAGTTAGATGCAAATTGTCATGTGTGAATTTCTTGGGGGAGATAGTGGTCCTTCAGAATCTCAGAGGGTTCTATAATCCCCCAAATATTAACATACAAGCTTGGATACGGATCTACATAAACAAGACAAAATTGAGAGCTAGACAGATAACCTTTGGAAAAATATTTTGTTACTTATTTTTCTCTACATCAAGGTATTTTAAACTCAATATTGTACTTTAAGTTTTTCCCTAATGTGTACCAATAATAGTAGTTTACTATTTTAATCATTTATTTATTCATTCTTTCATCAGTTTCAATTGCTCAGTGGTTTCTGTATGCCAAACACCCTTTCTGCCCAGAGGATACAAATGTCCATGACCTCACAGAATGCAGAACAGAGACAACTGTTAAACCAGTAACTGCTGTTCAGCGTGTATAAAATCATAGCTATGTTTACTGCAGGGTAAGGCAAGGTTGGTAAAATGTGAAATGTTTAAAGACAACCTTTTATGTGAGAGGTACAGTATAGTGGGTATCATGAGAAGTAAAGGAAGAAGGTTTTAGGCAGTGCATGGTATGTATTAAAGTGCATGTGATAGAGCTTTTAGATCGCCAGCCTTGGAAAAAATAAATAAATGATAACTCAATATTTATATTTTGAAGTAAAGAATTTTTGAAACTTATTTATCCAACATTTTATTTTAGTAGATTAAAATTAATTATGTAAAGTGAAATTCTAAACACAGAATTCTGAAATCCTTAGAATTATGTGTCCTGACTCAATAGCATGGTATAGAAGCCTATATGGGAGAAAGTGTATTCAGGGAACAAAACACGAACTACTTTGCCTGGACATGGTAAGGAATTTCCAGAGCATTAGAATGCACTCACTGTCTTTCCAACATTAAGCTTTGTAGTTTTATTACTAAAATGAAAACAAAACAAAACAAAAATACATAGGAAATAGGAGATACATAGAAAAATTCATAGGAGATAAATAAAAAATAATTTTCCACACAATGTTAATGTTTTTCACCTTGAGAATACTGGGTACTGGGTTAAAAATAAGAGATTTGATTCTTATAATTGTAGTCTAACCTTTACTTATAACCTTTACTCTTTTACTATTGAATTACATAATTTTACTTATTTATTTGTCAAATAAGGTTCATCAGGAAAAATAATTTTAAAATATTGAAAAACATTTACATTTTAAGGTATCTAATATATTGTGTAAACTGTATGTGTGTGTGTATGAATAAAAACTATTGATTTGTTTCCCTAAATGAAAGACTTTATTATTATTTTTAATATCTTATTCACTTATTTGAGAGAGAGAGAGAGAGACAGAGCATGGTGGAGGGGGTAGGGAGAGGGAGAAGCAGACTCCCGGCTGAGCGAGGAGCCCAATGCAGAGCTCCATTCCAGGACCCTGAGATCATGAGCTGAGTCAAAGGTCGATGCTTAACCCTTAACTAACTGAGCCACCAAACACCCCTGAAAGACGTTAAAATAAGTATTAGTTTCTAGGGGGGAAAAACAGGAAAAGAAATAATTGACAAACTGAGGGGTGAAAAAAATACTAGTACCAACAAGTACAAATCAGTGTATCATTTGTATCTATGGTAATTTCAGGAGGTAAGAAGAATTGTGCTCTGATGAACATCATACATAGGGACGGAGAGATGCTTAAAATTGTTGACTTAGGAAATGTCTTCTGTTGAGTCCTGTCCAATGCTCTACCCATGTGAGTGGCTTCCTTCACTATTCAAGTGAACTCCCTTTCCATGTTCTTTATGCAAATCTGCTTGGAGAATAAAAACACTTAACAAAGAATGTATCATCAAGAAGATATATTTTTCTTTATGAATCTTTTTCAAAAGTCTTTCCCAAATTTCTGTTTTTCAATTTAGGACATATATTTTAATAATGTTATATGAATGAGAAAGAGAAGAGATAGAAATGCTTTTCCTTGCTGCCTTGAAAATGCAATATATTTTTTTGAACTACATACTGACAAATATTTTTACTCTGTTGTCCTGCATAAGCAGAACAAGTTTCACAAATGCACTGTCCCCCTCAGACATCAATCATCAGTAAATTCGGCAGCTAAAATCAGCCTGCATTGTACTTGTGCAGAAAAGAGAATAAATCAATTGAGAAATCTTGGGTTTTTCTTTAATATATACATATGCTGTTCTAAATTATAATACAGTTTTAAGTTTTAAATTCAATGCCTTTCCCAAAGCATACTATTATCTTCCATATTAAAATAATCACCGATTTTTAAATGTGACAAAAAGGGAACAGAGAAACTGGAATTTTACCATCAAAAATATTTTGGAATTATTGCAGATATTGTGTGATTTTGCTATTTTATTACTATAAATATTATTAATGTTCTTACATTTGTATTAAATCTTGATAGTCTGGGGTCAAATATTTTTGTGACAAGGAGAACTGTTAACAACATTGTTATCATGACTGTCTGTTTAGATCTTAACTAAGTCTATAAAGGAATTTATATATTATCTATTTTACTCTTTATGTCTCATGTTTACAAAAGGAAGTTTAAAAACTTTCTTTACATGTTTTAGTTACCCGGTTTATAAAACCACAATCTTTTTTTTTTTTTTTTTAATTTATTCATGAAAGACAGAGAGAGAGACAGAGACAGAGGGAGAAGCAGGCTTCCCGCGGAGCAGGGAGCCCGATGCGGGGCTCGATCCCAGGACCCTGGGATCATGACCTGAGCCAAAGGCAGACGCTTAACCGACTGAGCCACCCAGCCGTCCCATAAAACCACAATCTTAAAGACTTGTTAAGTATGACAATATGGTAACTTATGATTTGTTTCAGAAGTTGATGCCACACAAACCCAATGGATCTTTCAGTAACATTTTTAGGTTTTTGTCAGTAAGAATAGCTTTGGATAAAACATTTTGCAGAGTGCTGAATTTCTGTGATGGTTCAATTCAGGTTGTCAGTGGAAATATTTACTTACCTATAGGATTTCTATAGAATCGGGTTGTTAATGGCCCAGTTTGTGTTTAGACTCATCCAGCAATCTATACACTGAGCTCTGTAGTCTTTTCTGTAATGTTTTCTTTTCTTTTCTTTTTTTTTTTTTTGTAATGTTTTCATTTGGATTTCAAGAGTAAACTTTCTTAAGTATTTGTAATGAGGAATTACTTTGAGAATAACTAATGATCAACATTGGGATCTTTTTGTTTGTTTTGCTCTGCAGCCTTTTTCTCCCACATTATACATTTTCTGTCATTTTAAATGGCATTCCTCATTTTCAAAGCCACACTTACTCCAATAATAACATCATCTTCATACCCTATGTATATAGATGTTTTTTCTACATCTGCTGACCCAACATTCTCAATACTTACCTTTAATTTCTTCACTTGCATTGCTTTAGCAGTGTTAAGTACATTCTGGGATCCTGGAAATTCTTACTGCATCTAATATACTTTCAATTTGCTTTACTTGCTATCCAGATATACCATTTATGTAATTTCCTTACTCAAAATGCCCAAAGACTTGTCAATGCCTTCACAAATATTTCAGCATAGGATTTAAGCTGTCTACAATCTACTTTTGATCTATTTTTTTTCCAGCCTAGTTTTAAAGTATAGGCCCTTGCTTAACTTGAACAAACTAAAATATAATGATTTTATCTGTTCTCCAAATATGTCCTATGAGTTATATTTACTGTGATATCCACTCTACTTGGCAAAAATCTCTTCAATATCTAACTGTAAAAAATTGAACTAATCTATCCAAGGCCATTCAAATATGAAATTCTCCAAAAACATTTTTCCCCAATCATACATTCAGATTTTCTTCTTATTCTGTGATCCATATTGTTTTTCTTCGAATCTTATGTAAATAAATGCCCTCTCTGAGGTTTTATTCCCTTAGAAGATAAAGTAATTTAGAAAACAAGAAGAGAAACTCTCTTAGAATGAAAGAGAGCACCTTGACATCCTTGGAAGTAGATTGTTAATAGGATAGATTCATAGGAAATACCTCTGATGATAATGATAGAGACCATGCTCTCTATTTTGGATTCTTTTCTTTTTCTTTCTTTCTTTTTTTTTTTTTTTTTTTACTATTCATTGTAAAAAAAGTGACACAGAACAAAGGAAACTTGCCTCTGAGGCCTTGACATGACAGCGGACGTTGATGCCTTCTTTAACCTGGGCTCTAGGAGATACCCAGGTCTGTGGCTGGGTGTGTGCACTTCTGTTTTTCTCCTATAAACCTGAAATCACACATCCATGAATATACTCTGAAAAGTGGCCTAAGGAGTGATGTCATCTCTTTCTTGAAAAACCACGGTAGACTGCAGTGGGTTGAGAAACTTGCATCCACCATAATGTGAACAAGAATCCATGTTATTGCCCAGGGCTAATCCATAACAGCAGATCTGTGGGCAGGAAAAATATCAACAAGGGACTGCCTGGATGCCGGTTCTTTCTAGTATCTTGTCAGATGGTGACTTACGTCCTCTGGATTTACTAATACCCTTAAATCTTTAGATAATTGAGGGGGAAAAGATACTTCAGGAAAGGAATCTGGACTTTCTGCTAAGAAGCAGGAGGATAAATGAATGTTTCTTTGCAAAAGTTCACAACGTCACTAGTTATTGGCACACAGTTATTTTTCTTCTCATTCATTCATTAAAAAAAAATAGTTGTTTGTCTGCAGCAGGCAATGTCCTAAGTTTCAATGATGCATATGATCAAGATGGGCAAGCGCGTGTTCTCCTGTGGCATATAGAATCTGAACTCAGAGCCAGCCAGCGAAAAACAAACAAACAAACAAACAAATGAACAAAAAACCCACAAAGCAACACACACACACACAAATTACACACATAATTAAAATCAAAATACTTATGAAAATGCAGCAAGTATCATGCAGGTCACATATTTTACCCATTCTTTCCACACAATGGGCAGTTGTTCTGTCTCAAGTGTACCTCAAGCTCAGAGCTCTCCTCTCAACTTCAGACCCAAATAATTCATTTCCACTTGGTTATAAGTACCTTAAGTATGGCACATCCAGGTATTTCCTCCAACCTTAACCTTACTTTCATGAATATCTATAATTAAAGGGAAAACAATCTATTCTGTTGCAATACCAGAATCCTGGAAACATTTTGGCGTCTCCCACTGCAACATACTTCACAAGCGAAGAACTTGAGGTCTTACTGATTCTCCCTCATAGCTGTTAAGTGGTTCTCTGGCCCCCACTGCTACCATGTTAGTTGGAAACGTCAATATCTAGCTCATCTTATTCCCTCCATAAGTCAATCTGCACTTATTTCTTCTTGCTTTTGGTAAATTCACATTGCATTCAGGGACCATTTTTTTTAATCAACATGTCTTAAGAAACCAAAAATGCTGAGATTTCTCTGCACTTACAATGCTATAGAAGAGCATGCATACCATTTGTATAAAATGTATACCATTTTATAATGTTTATCTTTTCAATATTATAACATATATACTACTCTTGTATACGGTAGCAATAAAAGTAATAAACTAAATATAATATCTGATGTTTAACAGTAGCATCATGATCATTCATTCTCATATTTCAGATGAATGTTGCATTTGTTATTCATCATCTACTTACATTTAGAAGTAGACAATTCAGGATAATTTTGGAGGGTGATGGGTAGAAGTTCTTAAGCAATGATATTTGAATGAGATCTTGGCGGTGGGTAAAGAAGGAAAGGCGAATACTCCATTCATTCCTTTTAGCCCATAACTCAAAGATTCCTCTCATTATCTGCCACGAGTAGAGAAAATATTCAACCATAACAGTGGATAAATAATGGGTAAGAGTTTAAATTTTCCTCTCAGGGCTATGGGAATTTTATTAAATAACAGTGGATTCACGTTATGGTAAAAATTTCATGTATCAGCATGTAGTTGGAACAGGTGCAACCACTAGACTCTCAAGCATCATAAAATTATGCTAAAATTACATTAAAATTCTAGTAAAATCATACAAAAAATATAACTTTGTATAACTAAGTCCAACTTAGAAACATCTAATTCAAGCAAACTCTGCTATTAAAACAAGAATAGATATACAGGAATCTTGAGGGAATTATGTATACTTGCAATCTTTCTTAATTATTTCAACTATCCCCTGTAATTGCTTTTCTTACTATTTGCTAAATAGAAAATCAGTTGAAAATCAAGTCTGGGGGCACCTGAGTGGCACAGTTGGTTTAGGGTCTGACTCTTGGTTTCAGCTCAGGTCATGATCTCAGGGTCGTGAGACTGAGCCCCGCATCAGGTTCCGCAGCTCAGCACAGAGTCTGCTTAGAGTTTCTCTCTCCCTCTGCCCCTCCCCCTGTGCGCTCGCTCTCTCTGTCTCTCTCAAATAAATAAGTAAATCTTTAATAGAAAAGGAAAGAAAATCATGTTTGGCATAATTCAAAGCAGGATATGTTCTTATAGAACCACCATCTCTTACTGAAGGCAACATTATGTGATGAAGTATCCTCAGAATTCAGTCTTTGGCCAATACTGAGCTGTTGATGCACTTTTCAGGACACTGCATATACTGTGATGTGTAACGTTTCAAGCTGATAAAGGATTATTTTAAATTGTGGATTTGATGCTACCCAGGAGATAGCAGTAAGGGTAGTTTTAAGCACTATTTTGTTAAATAGCACTTTGTTTGTAAGAATGTCTAACACCAACAAAAATGGGAATTGGACAATTCTTACAAATTTTTTTTCTGAACAATGAGTTCTTAATTTAATAGCTACTTGAAACTATGATGATTTAAATTACATTCAGTGGATTTATTTTAAATGGCTTCCAGACAGCACATCAGAACACCAGGTGTCATAACTATTTTAAAATAATGCTTTTTCAAAATGTAAGACAGCTGGATTATTTGAAATTTAAAATATACTCAGGGGGCGCCTGGGTGGCTCAGTTGGTTGAGCGACTGCCTTCGGCTCAGGTCATGATCCTGGAGTCCCGGGATCGAGTCCCGCATCGGGCTCCCTGCTCGGCGGGGGGTCTGCTTCTCCCTCTGCCCTCTTCCCTCTCGTGCTCTCTGTCTCTCATTCTCTCTCTCTCAAATAAATAAAATCTTTAAAAAATAAAATAAAATAAAATGTACTCAGGTTTTAAACTTATTTTTCTAGGTCATGAAATAATAACATATACCTGTATCCACATATAAGTGAACATTTTTTTTTCATGCTGACCTACTGTCTTGAAGTATCATTGTTAGAATTTCAGTATGTCTTTATAGAGGTGTATTTAAAACAAAACAAAACAAAACAAAACACACTGGTAAGGCTGATGAAAAGGTTGGCTATGTTAAATAGGACCCAGAGGGAGCACAATACAAAGTCGCATTTCCAAGTTCAGCCAGTGAAGAAGTTTCTGTTGTTGTTGTTTTTGTAGCTATGTATTTTTTAATTTATCTGAAATACTTACTTTACAAATTAGCTTACAAAATAGACCTTCACAATGTTGAAAGTATATTTTGAGGAAAAAGCATCCAATGGCATATAAACAAATATGGTTTGCATTTACCTCTATCTATTTGATATTGCTTTATGTTTGTAAAAACAAGTGAACTGAATTACAGATACTGTTTTATCTTAAAGATTTCAGTTTGCCCCCAACAATGAATTAAACATCCTCGTGATATGCATTGTGCAAACAACCATCAAAATCTGACCGATGCCTAATTTCTGCGTGTTGCTATTTTTTAATAGCTATTTAGCATTGCCCGCTGTAATCCTGATTTAACAATCAAGCTGGCATTTCAGATGGGGTCACGGGAGAGGAGCTTCTGTTGTTACACCATTGCCTCATCTACACTTGGACTTCTCAGTCTTGATTCTGTTGACATTTTGGGCCAAATCATTCATTGTTACAGATGCTGTCCTTTGTGCTCCGTGGGGCTTCTGTGCATTGGATGACACTAGCAACACTGTTAGCAGGTGTGATACCTGAAAAATCTGCAGACATTGCTCAAAATCTCCTTGGGAACAGATTTAAATAGTGAGCACTAAATGATCCAGGAGAGGGAAGTATAATACCTGCTTCATTTTTGTTTTTAAATTTATATTGCTTCTTTTTCGTGGAAGATCTATGTATTACATTAATTGTTGAAATTTGAAGATGCATGCATTGGCAGAAATGCTGTCTGGATATTTCTTTTAGATCATCTGCTCCTATTTTTAATGCACTCTATGCAACAGAGAATGGAGAGATTGCAAATGTAAAATAATTTTCAAAATCAGGAAAGTGTTGGAAAAAGTACAATATAATGGAGTGTTCTGAGGATAATAGTGAATAATAATGCATGTTAACTAGACTTACTGTGGTGATCATTTTCCAATACATAAAAATATCATATCATTATGTTGCACACCTGAAACTAATATGTTATATGTCAAATATACTTCAAAAAAAAGAATATATCAGTATGAATATATATATTATATATAGTTCACATTAGCAAGTAATTTAATTTCTCATGTCCTACCTACATTACAGGGTTGTTGAGAGATACAAACAGGCATAGTATTTTTAAAATGCAGGCAGATAATGAAGGAGATTATTTTTTTCAAAGATTGAATATAAGAAACAAATTATAACAACAAAAACAAAATATTTTTATTATCTTCTGTGAATGAGCTCTCTCTCAATTGGCTTCTTTCTCTCTTCCTTTCTTTCTGGAACTCATTAGCTATATAGCTTCACAAATATTACTATAGAATTAAGTTTTTCTTAAACAAAAACTTTTTTGGCATTTGATCTGAAATATTAGGAAGTATTAGATCACTTAGCATTCAAAATATTAAAGGAATAGACTTACTCTAGATGACTTTGAAGTATAGTCTCCTTCTATAGATGGATGACATGACTCTTTTAAAATAGATATTTTGATTTTGCTTTGACATTATAGGAAAGGATTACATTTAAAAATGTGTAGCAAAGCATTTCCTTCAAATTCTAATGTTGCATGTTAATTATTTGCTGAACAACATAAATTCATGTTCAACTGTACTTAATAATATAATTATATATCCCAAGTGTCCAACCCCCCCAAAATAATAAAATAATTATACAAAACAAGGGTGTAAAAGCTCTTGTATTTGAATATGATTATTGCTTAAGTTACTACTTGAATTATTCTGAACACATCCTGTAGCTTCATGAAATTTTAGACCTCATAGACACATTGCTCTTCTTTATAAAGTCATACAGAGTTAAAAAGAAGTTGTATAGCAAACAATATGCTACATAGTACACCTTTCTTATATGATATGAATAAAAAAGACTGCATAGCTTATATACTTTCTACCATTCACTTTTCAATTCTGATTTATTTTCAGATCTTGTTATGAGTAAAAGTTATTTTTCTACTCTCATTTTATTTTTAAATCAATTTCATATTCTTTCAACTATCATTTACCATCACACAGAAAATTTTACACTCTTAAACACAACCTCCTCCATACTACTCTTTACTTCTTGTGATGTAAACTTAAGCAAATTATTTGTTTATATTTCATCTAGGATATCAGTCATTAAAAATGGGCCATTCTCTCTGAGGCCACACAAAACAATAGCAATACATATGTCATACTTTTGTGCCTCTTTATTGTTGCCATTGTAAACGTAGCAATGCTCTAACTCAAGAAAGCTCTCCAGTCAGCAGTCGTCATCATTCATGACGTCAGTACAAGGTTTGAATGTCTGACTGGCTTAACTATTTGTAAAGAAATTATGTGTTTGTGCAAAAATAAGAGAGAGGTAACTCATGTCTCCTCCCAGAAGGAAATTGCTGGAGTTTTCCTTCTTCCATTCTTAGCAAAGACACATTTTTAGTGTCTGTGGTAAAATAGGAATGTGAAAAATAACAATGTCCCTAATAATCTAAAGCAAATCACAAGTCCTATGACAGGTCACCTCTGGTCATAGTTTTTGATTCAAATTCTAGATGGCGTTTTTAGTTTTACATGGTGTTTCAATTGTCTATTTCTTCCTTAACATAGAAAGTCAGTGTTTTAAAATACTAAAAAAATGTAATTATTTTGTAAGAAATAATGTAAGATTCAGCAAGGTGGTTGTAGCTTTTTAACAAAATTGCATAATATCAAAAGAATTTTTGAAATCTGTGAAGATGGAATGCACTTAGTAACATTTGTCAAATTGGATAATTGCATTCATAGTTTTTAAACATACTAGAGGATCAGGCTTAGACAGAGTCCCTAGGTTTCTAGGCAGTTGAAATATTTTATAACATTTGACCATTATATTTATTGTCTCAATTATTTAAATATATTAAATTCATATTAAGAATGGTCCCTGTCAAAATGTCCTCTTAGATAAGGTTGCATACTTGGAGACAAGCTTTATCTTTAACTGTTTTGCTGGCAAAACTGCTATGTTGATATCACACAGAGCTGGGTTTTCAATCATGTCCAGAGAAAGCTCTATGTATCTTTCATATATATGAATATATGCATGTGCACGTATATATGAAAGAATATATATATATATATTTACACACATATATACATATGCATATACATATACAAAATGTGTATGTTACAGTTTATTAACCACTTTTTTCAACGTGGCATATTTATTTGTGTATATGATCATTTACAGCACTCTGCACACCCTGAGGAGCAGATTTGTGCTCATTTAGTCTTGCATATCACATTTTGTTGATTGAGTACTTTGCATTTAATACAAAGAAAATATAATTTTAGTGAATGTGCCCTAAGTTCACTACAATTGAATTCATTTGTTATGTGAAATCAGATGATTATCCAGTGTATTTAAGTCATTTATGATTTCTATATGTTTATTTATAATAGACTTTGAACTTCTATATTATAAACTCATTAGGTTTAACATTTTTAATGTGTCATTTGTTCACTAGTATATTATTATAGAAAATAAGTGTTTCTCTATTATGGCTTATTGAATGTGTGAATAAATGAACTACATTGATAACTTACATTAAATATTTTTATTTAATATAAGTCATACATTTGTGTGCAATCTCTCCATCTTTCTATGCACCCACACATCTATCCATCCATTTACCTAATTGTTAAAATTATTCTAAAATGATATGTCTTATTTTACATTCATACCCAACAAGTTCATTAAATTCAATGGAACCTACAATTAATAGATAATAGCTTTTTATTATTATTTTATTATTTTTATTATTATTTTATTATATTATAACTATATTATTATAGTAAGATAAATGAACTTAAACTTTCACTTAGTTACAGTTAAATGAAATTTCAAGAATGTTTTATAGATAAAAGCATAAAAATAAATTTTCCTGGTTTCTTTTGTAACTCTTTATAGTTGTAGAGTTGAAGTCTTTGAGAGAAGTTCAATCAGATTAATGATCAGACTGGTTTTAATAATAGTAGTGTTGGGCGCCTGGGTGGCTCAGTTGGTTAAGTGACTGCCTTCGGCTCAGGTCATGATCCTGGAGTCCCGGGGTCAAGTCCCGCATCGGGCTCCCTGCTCAGTGGGGGATCTGCTTCTCCCTCTGACCCTGTTCCCTCTCGTGCTCTCTGTCTCTCATTCTCTCTCTCAAATAAATAAATAAAATCTTTAAAAAAAAATAATAGTAGTGTTGAACTGATGAATCCAAAAACTCATCCCCAATCCTGACAAGTACTCTTCTGACTAGAAGAGTTGTGGTCTGTTTTCCAACACTATCTACATAAGGATACTACTAGAAAATTTTGTCATATATCACAGATCTATTTTCCTTTAGAATAATAACTTCAGTAAATTGGAGTTCTGGTGCTAATTGATGGATATCACTCATTTTCTTATGTTTTTCCCCATGTCCAGTATCTCCTTCTGCTGGAGATTTGAATGAGATATGGAAACGCCTTTCAGTAATTCAAAAATGAGTATTGTCTAAGACATTTTCATTCATGCATTATGTATATTACAATATCTACTGACTATTCTGTGCAGTAACACATGGCATTGTATATGGTATAGTGTGGCTTTATAATCAAGCCACAGATAAAATATTATGAGAATTTCAAGAGGAAATGATTATTTGATTAAAAATTATGAAGGGTTCCGATGATGATGTAGTATTTGAGGTGAGTCTTTTAAATCTAGACAGTATGTGACATGGACGACCCTCCGAAACCACCACTCTGACCACCGCTATTCCATCACCACCATAAATTCAATGGAACCTACAATTAAGAGATAATAGTGTCACCCCTGTCCCCACTACCATGACATCAGCATCCATTTGAATACTGAGGGCCATTTCCAGATCTGGCTTCATACTGAGAAGACATCTAATCTGGCTCCCAGAATCTTAAGAGGCATTACAGATACATATTGTATCTCATGATTGGTGGTTAAAGGATTATCAAAATATATGAACAGAAAGAGCATACCAATGTAATCATCTTCCCCATTTAGCATTGGAGAGAATTGGCTATCTTCAGAGGCATTTGGCATCTTCAGATACAGTAGCTGTCTGTGATAAGAAAGAAGTCTCCATTTTGTTCCGTACTGCTCAATATCCAAGCATGAAATCGTTACCCAAATTGTTACCTTTGTATCAGAATTAATGGATTTTATGGGACAAAATCAGACACATTGTACATGTGTGGGAAGAAAAGAAAGATCACAGTGGCAGTAAGATAAAGAGATTGAAAGATATAATCAATTTGCTTCTTTAATAAACATTGTTGAGTAGCACCTGAAGTAAATCAATGGGACAGTAAAAGTGGTGGAGTTTAATTAGTTGCTTAGAATAGAAATATTAGCAAATTCTAATATGAAGGAAAAACTTCAAAACAGGGGCCTTCAAGAAATCTCAGCCTGAAATATTCAGAAATCCTAATTAGCCATCCCATATCAGAGACACGGTAGTGCAGAAATCATAACATATATGTGAATGGATTATTTTCCTAGTATCCATAATAAAAATCATTATAGTAAGTGAGTAACAGTTAGTAATAAAATATTTAATCAAGAATTTATTGTTATGCATAAAAAGGTCATCAGAAGATCTGCTAATTAAATTTAAAACTTGCTTAGAGACACTCAAACAAAAGAAACTCAAAAGAGAAGCAGGATTTTACTAATCAATTAACAAAGGTACAGTTGGTCTGTGAGGAAAGTTGTTTGTAAACAGAAATCTAATTTGGTTTCATTGATTGTATTTTTATTCCATCCTTAAGGTCATTCTAGGCATGCTATAATTTTCCTGAGGCTCTTTGGAAAATAAACTACAGCTCTAGAAGAGGAAAGCTTTATAGTGAAATACAGACCTCCTGAGGAAACAAAGCAGAGTAATTGTGTAATGCAATCATTCCAGAAAACAGACTACAACCTTAGGAGAGGTTACTTTACTTAATCCTAATTGATATATCTCAGCTGCAATGACAGCAGATTGTTTTAACAGAGTGTTACTATTCCACCTTTTATGTTGTAACTTCAATAAAATGCCCTATGCATTTGACTGTTTGACTTTTTAAACTCTAGTAATTATTTTTAGAAGAGTTTAAATGAAAAATAAGCTAGCACAGAGGTACAGAGGGAAGGACACACAACTAACAGTGGAAATTAAGGTTCTATCTAATCTTAGCTCTTCCGTGGACAAAATCTTTTACTCTTACCAACTCAATTTTTTTCCTAATGACTTTGGATAGTTTCAGAAAATAAGAATAAAACAAACAGGCGAAACTTAAAATAGTAGAGTCATTCTATCCCTTATATCTAGCATTTACTAGTGTCAAAACCAAATGAGATGCTATTGTTCATCTTTTTTTAAATTTATGTGCTATTCTTTCTAAGGTAATATTCTCCATCTTTTCACTGCAGTAAATTTTTATCCAATACCCAGGCTTTTTCAAATTTGCCTAATTAATTTAAATATGTTCTTCTTTAATTGAAGAATAATTGATATACAATATTGTATTAGTTACAGATATACAGCAGAGAAATTCAATAGTGATCTAAATATATTTTAAGTGATGGCTTACCCAGTCTGTACTTGTATTTTATTTACTTTTTCTCAAGTTTCTTAATTTATCAAAGATGTATGTTTTTGGCACTAGTTGTTGTTGTTGTTGTTGTTATTGTTGTTACTGAATTACTCCTTCCCTGTATTTGTAGGTTTTCTCCAGTCTTACTGAGGTTTGATTGACATCTGTATATATTTAAGTTGTACAATGTGGCATGTATATAGATTGTGAAGTGATTACCACAGTCAAGCCATTTAACATATCCAGTAACTCACATAATTACCATTTTGTTGTGTGTGTGTCCTGAGAACACTTAAGATTTATTCTCTTAGCACATTTCATGATATGACACAGTATGATTAACTGTAGTCGCCATGCTGTACATCAGAACTACAGACTTTATTCATACTGAATAACTGAAAATTTGTACCCTTGGATCAACATCTCCCCATTAACCCGAAACCCCAGCCTCTAGTAGCCAATATTCTACTCTCTGCTTTTATGGGTTCGAGGTTTTTTTGTTGGTTTGTTTTGTTTTGCTTTGTTTTAGATTCCATATATAATTGAGTTCATGAAGTATTTTTCTTCCTGTGCTTGGCTTGTTTCATTTAGCATAATACCTTCCAGTTTCATCCATATGTCATAAATGTCAGTATTTCCTTTTTGAAGTAAGTTCCAGCGTATATAGATCTATACACCATGCTTTCTTTATCCATTTAGCTGTCGATGGACACTTACGTTGTTCCCATATCCTGGCCACTGTGAATAATGTTGCAATGAACATACAAACAGATCCTTTTGAGATCTTGATTTTGTTTCCCTGAAATATATAAGCTGAAGTAAGATTGCTGGATCATTTGGTAGTTCTATTTTTAATTTTTTGAGGAACCTCTAAACTGATCTAAAGCTCTGTTTTCCATGATGGTTATACCAATTTATATTCCCACTAATGCACAAGGGCTCTCTTTTAGCAACACCCTCGCCAACTCATCTCCTGTAAAGATGACATTAATGTATAAACTCCTTCCTAATTTCCTATTTTTAAATGATAGTTTGTTTGAATATCTTCCTCAAATATTATAGTGAGGTTTTTTCTTATCTGAATATCATTATGAACTTAAAGATTTTACTTGATTCAATGCTTTTAATACACTAGAATTTTTATTCTTTTGAACTTTCCTGGTGGCACTCCCTTTAGGTGGGCAGAATCTGTTAATCGTTGAGAAGTGCCTTCCTGTGCTGCACATTAAAAGGTGCTTTATTTTTTACTTCCTTGTCTCAGGGTCAACTTGTTCCTTCTAGGCTGCCGACTAGAACTCGGCCATTTCTTCAGACTCAGTTCAGTAACACAGGGAGATGACACTAGAAGCTAAAACTTGAGCTCTTGAAGCTATCATTGCTACTGGGGTAATATTTGTTTCCAGACCATTTCAATGAATTTTTTTAAAAATTGTGAATTCATGGGTGCCTGGGTGGCTCAGTTGGTTAAGTGACTGCCTTCAGCTTAGGTCATGATCCTGGAGTCCCTGGATCGAGTCCCGCATCGTGCTCCCTGCTCGGCGGGGAGTCTGCTTCTCCCTCTGACCCTCCTCCCTCTCATGCTCTCTGCCTCTCATTCTCTCTGTCTCAAATAAATAAATAAAATCTTTAAAAAAAAATTGTGAATTCATATCAATAGCTTTAATTCAGTTTCATGGCACTTAACTTCATTGTATTGTTTAACTGTTTCCCCTTTTATAATTTGGCATATTAGATAGCAGTGGCTAATAGCAAATGTACTATCTAAATGGCTCTAAAACAAATATTTATTTTTTACTAATGTTATCAGAGGCAGCAGGTCAGCTGAGGCTCTGCTGTGCTTGGCGCAGCTTGGCTCCAAATGCTTTCTTTTTATAAAAAGCTGACGGAAGAAGCTGTCCTGTATCTAGGATATGGCCAAAGAATATCACATTGCCAATCCCCAAATCAAAGAGGCAGCCTAATGTGCTTTTCCTACAGGACGTTCGAACAAGACACATGACAAGTGGAGGGATGATATATAATCCTATTATAAGGAGGGTCAAATAATTGGTAGCAATAATCCAATTTGCTACAGCCTTCCTTCTTTGTCACAAATATTGATTTCATCTGCACACAATATAAACTGAAATCCTTCCCCAAAACTCTCCAAGAATTGCATGCAAAACTGGAGTAAAGCTTAAATTCCAGGTTCCTCTAATCCTAATCCAAATTATGCTATGATGTGGTTGTTGTTGTTGTTGTTATTTAATCTGGAGTGAAAAAGACAACTTTCCTTATCAGAGATTTCCTTAGATATGTTTAAAAGGGCCACTGCCCTGGTCTTATTCTTTCGAGGAACGTGTTCTGAACTTCCTCTGGCTGTACCTCTAAAAACAAGGTCAGATTCTGGTTCTATTACACACTTCAATTGCTAGGACCTTTGAATTCCCCATGCAGATGGCCTTGAGCATATATCCATAAGGGAAGGGCTTACACAGCTCTTCATCTGTCCTATTGAGAACGTACTATCCTAGCAGCGTGTCCCTCCCTAAACCCAAAGGGTGGCCAATTGGCAACTGTGTGTGAAAAGAAGAAAAATATGGATCATTGATTGTGATGTCCTTATACATGTACCCAAGGACCCCCCATGTCAGGACTGATCTGGAGTTGAAAAGAAGGGCATAGAGCAAGAACAAAGGGATTCTCCTACATTAGCCCATTGGCGAGGGTTTGTAAGAAATTAATGCTGAATTCTCTTTACTTTCTAGGTCTACACACACACACACACACACACACACACACACACACACACCCCGCAAGTTTTTCTTTTTTTTTTTCAAGCTGACATGGGGAATTTATTTTGTAGAAAAGTAGCATGTGGAGAATGCCACAAAAAGTCCTAGGATGTCTAAAGTACTATACATAAAAACAACAGCTGCTCATAATGACAACACTGGAAGCTACACTGAAAGATTATATGATACATCCTTTCAAACAATTAGCTCAGTTTATAAAATTTAATTAGTATGCTTATAATATGTGAGGCACTATTTTTCTCTTTCTCTGTCTTGCACAATTTAGGAGCAGCCCTGTCTGCTCTGCATCCAGCATACAGTGATCCGACATGAATAGGAAAACTGAATGTCTGCAGGAGAAGATGAAAAGTGGGAGGCGCATACCACTCACTGGTCTGGAGCAAATCTGAAATTCCACTGGGAAAATGTGGCAAGGTTTTTCTATTGTGATGGTTAATTTTATGTGTCAACTTGCCTGGGCTAATATCCAGATACCTGGTCCAGGTGTATCTATGAAATGTCTAAAACAAACCCATAACATTAACCGATGCTGTTTATGAGTACTAAATAACATGGAAATGAGAGATGTGTGGACAATGTAGAACATTGCATACATGATTTAAAATACATGCAATGTGTTTGAAATCAGGAAATGTTAATGATACTGTCAATTCTATGAAAGATACACAGATACTAATACTTAGAGCCAATTTATATTTTTAATTTTTGAGCTTATCATACAAGCCTGGAAATAGAAACAAACTAGAACTTGGATTGAAAGAGAGTATATCATTAGTAAGGAGAAAACTTGCTGAAAATCCAATTTGGCAATAATGTAATGTGTATTTCCAGAAAGTACAGGTAAACTAGGAAGTATGCTGGAATGAAAGTGATTTTTTAGATCTAAAGTTCTTAGATCTAAAGTTTAAGGAGCAGTCTGACTACACAAAGAAGAAAACATTGAACAGAAAATCCTTCTTGAGAATTCTGTTGACTATCGTTTTTTGAGTTCACATTTATAAATATTTATCCACATCTTTTAATCTCTGCAGTTTCTGAAATTTTTGACTATTTTCTGTCATGGAAATTCACCGTTCATCCTTTACCTGTGTGCCTGTATACCTTTTGTGCTTTCAATAAAACAGGAGAGTTGGCAGTTTTAGGATACTCAGGAATAGTCACGATGTAAGAAAAAATAAGACTTTTTTTCTCTCTGTTATTGTTCATAAATCTCTAACAGAATATTACCATTAGGGCAACAGTACTGATCACTCACAGTGCTTTCTAAGTATCATTTGAGAGTGAACGGGACAAATAGGCCATGCTAGGCTGCATAGTTTCCTAAGAAAAAGTGATGATGCAAAAAAAAAAACCATGAGTATCTTAAAAAGCATTAGCTTTATTAAACTGTATTTTGTTCACTCCACCTGTGAAGATATTGAATGACATTCAAAAACCTGTTTCTAGAATTCTCTCCACATGAATAGTCTTCTAAAGTGTCCCAAATTTTATGCCATTTATTTAATAAATATATGATGAGTGGGCACCAAGGCCCAGGTGCTAGGATGTGCAGTGAAGCTACAGTTGGAAGGAAAGCAGTTACTAAACTTCTAGCACTTATGAGAAAGTGAAAACAGAGAAATAAACACTAATCAAAATATAATGTGGAACGCGCTGTCATTTGTAGAAAATACTTCATGTCTATAGAAATTGCTTAAAGCTCTATAAGTATAGCAATAATTTAATTACTTTCTCTCTGGAAAAAATGTGCATGTATATGTCAGCTTATTACAAATTTTACGGATATGAACAGAGTTTACCAAAAATGCTAAAAATATAAAGTAATATTGATTGTAAATTTCAAATGCTCAAATGGAGTCTCACAGTATATTTTTGTTGATTTTGGCCAAGTCCTAGTATGTACAGCAGCCTAGCTAGGTTTGCCATTCAGCTTTGACAAATCCACTCGCATCCTATTTCATGAAATTTTATCAATAAATTTATTGTTATTAAATCTGATACTGAATCTACTGTTAAACTCTTCCTTCCCCTAATGCAAATTTTACTCATAAAATGAAACTGCCTTCAGCCTCAGCTCTCCATTTGTTGGATTTCTCTGGTTCATCAGTAATATGAACCACTTCTTGGCTGAACTGGCTAATAGTTTTAAACACTAGAAGAATAATCTCTCATTTTTCTTTGTGGTGCTATTCACAGTGTAGCAATTACAGACACTGCCGATTTTAAGTGTGTCCTGCCTTCCTAACATTTTCTCCATCATTTAAAACTAAACAACAAATCAAAAAGTAAGTCAAGCCCTGGTTTGTAGCATTTACCAATTCCCATGGTATAAATATTCCCACCATGGCTAATTCCGAGCCACCAATGGCTGACTCACAACTGGACCTTGTGAAGCAGTTTGAGCCACCTCTAGTCTATTACAAATACATTTGTAGAACAGGTCTTTTTGGCTGTCCCGGCATTTCTAATTCAGCGGAATGAGGCCTGACAAGAGTTCTTTGTCTCATTCCATCAGTGCTCACCTTCCTTCAATATCTCTAAACCTTTGCAGGAAAGCAATCTTATTGCACTGAGTCACAGGACTCACTTAGTGAGATTTGCCTTCTTGCCCAGGATATGCCCTTTCTGGGTCTGTGACCATGAACAAATTATCCCTCTCCCATCTGTTCCTCTTGCTCCCTGATGACGGCATCCCCTGGCACTCCTGGGGCTTCCCCCATGGGTTCTGGGTTCGGGCAAGGAGAGGCACTGACAAGGAATCAAAGAGCCGGAAGAGCGGGAGACAGGGGTCCCTCTTCCAACCACATGTCTGCTTTGAGGTTTGTTTTGTTCTGGGTTTGACAGTGGCTGTCTCTTTTGGTGACAACTCCAGGAGGTTGGTACCTCTTTTTTGAGTCCAGAAGTCACAGGGCCCCCATAAAACTGTTTTCTCTCCAGGCCCTGTCCCATATATGATAGAATGGCTTCTCACTTTGCATCTCTGGGGGCCTTCACATCCCGATGTGGTTTCCCTAACCCTGACTGTGTATCTATAAATACCCTGTTAACATCTTCTGGACCTCTATGCCAGATTGTGTTTTTGTCAGGACAGTGACTGGCACACTATAAAATGTGAGGTTTGGATTAGGTCATTTAGAAGGTCCTTTCTAGCTCCATAATTACAGAGTCTAGGATTCATTAAGGTCAATTTTCCAGAAAGCATTTTTTTTATTATTAACTTAATTAAAAATTTAAAATGGTGAACCCTTATCTAAGCAAAGCAGAACTAGAAAAAGGATATTGAATCAAAGATAGACTGTATTTCAAAATATGTGATGAAATGAAGACAAATAAATGTAAGTAATTATGACACAGTAAGCCATGACATAAGTAGAAATGCAGCTTGAGAAGCTAAGTGAATTGCTCATTGCTATTAGATGTCTAAAGGAGATGGTTTGGTCCTTATTGTACGATGTATATGTACAATTATTTTTTGTTCATCTATGAATCTGAATTTCTTCATATTGGCACTATTAACATTTTGGGCAGGATAATTTTGTTGTTGTTGTGGGGGTTGTCCTATAAAACATAGACAATTTACTAGTATTCCTGGCTTCCCTCCATTAGATTCCAGTAACTCTTCTGCCACTCGTGACCAGCAAGTGTTTCCAGGTTTATCAAATGTCCTCAGGGGGCAAAACTGCCCTTGGTTAAGAACACTGATTATATCTGATTATATGATTTCACACACACACACACAACATGCATGCGTGTGCACAGACATGTATAGGTAGATATGGATATAGATAAATGCCAAAGAAGACTTCAGCAATAATTTCTTTAGTCTTGTATTCCATATTACTCTATGTTGTTATTATTTTGCATATTAATACATATTCTAACAGTTTTAAGTTATGATCAGAAATGTGGTGATGATTTATGATTTTTTTTCCCTTTTCATTCCGTGTCCTCACCTTCTGTACTTTAATCTGATGGGTATTTATCTCTGGAGTAAATACACAGATAGAGGTGCTGCCGAAGCCAAAATTGCAGGAAGTAGACATGCTGAGCTGTTGTTCCCGAGCATTCCTGCCACCACATGAGAACGTGAGGTGCAACAGGTGGTAGATCTCTCTCTCTCTCAGAGAGGCAACTCTAAAAAATCAAGTGAGAAGTAAAGAGTAACAGAGGTGCCATTTCCTGCTGCGTCATCTTAAATGAAAGATGGTCATTTCCATGGTCATTTTCCGCATCACTTCCCACCCTGGAAGTGCCACTGTCTAAAATTTTACTGACGTTGACATTTCTTGATCTACTCCACCACTGGTTCTAAGCACACCTGTGGCTTATGAGTAGTCTTGGCTCTGGACCTTGTCCTCTCTTTGCAGTAGAATCTGATCACCACCGTAATGTGGGAGCTAGCTCTGTGCTAAACTTAGTATTTCTCAACATTTTAACATGATTGTGTAGCACAGTATTTCTGCCTGTGCTATGATACATTCACCATATAGTCTGACAAATTAATTAACCAAAATTTCCTCTCGATATCATGACTATTTTCCTCTCCCATCTCCACTGTTCTGTGTTTCTCACACAGACAAAATTATTCCCACGTAGAGATTTTCCTGCTGCTGCCGTAAAAACTCTGTGTTCCCAAGGATTCTAAATGAGATCCCTAGATGTATTTATAGAGAAATATACATACTACATAGGTTCCTCCCCTTACCTAAATGGTAGTAAATAAAATAACATTTATTGTTAGGTAACCTTAAATTTGAAATGAATGTTTTACTTACATTATTAATTTTTTTTTTTTTACAGAAGGCCTACATTTGTTGTAAAAAATTAGAACAATGAAAAGTACATAAAATTACAAAATCCAACTCTCTAGGGGTAAATTTTATTAATAGACACACGTGTCTCTTCAGACCTTCTATAACATACACACACACACACACACACGTGTACATTTTACAAAAATAGATGCAGAATACACATATTGTAATGCAAATTGGTGTTTAAAAACTCAACAATAGGGGCGCCTGGGTGGCTCAGTCATTAAGCGTCTGCCTTCAGCTCAGGTCATGATCCCAGGGTCCTGGGATCGAGCCCCGCATCGGGCTCCCTGCTCCGCGGGAAGCCCGCTTCCCCTCTCACACTCCCCTTGCTTGTGTTCCCTCTCTCGCTGTCTCTCTCTCTCTGTCAAATAAATAAATAAAATCTTAAAAAAAAATAAAATAAAAATGCAACAATATAATATAGTCACCTTTCTATACCAGGCATACAGGATTAGCCCCTTATTTTTTTAATAGCTTTATAAATATTACATGTTGTGATTTCATTTTACTCCTAACATATGGGGAAAAAGAAAACAATAAAAAAATTGGTCACAAACAGTTCTAAATATTCTTTACTGTGCCTACATTACTAAAAACTTCTTAGGTCAAGGTTGATTGTAGAGCTTTTTTCAAAAGATTCTTTTCTGATGTATAGCACCCCAGTGACATGGAAGAAAGATGGTTTGGCTGAAGTGGTAGCTGTCTTCTTTAACTCGTAGTTGATGAATGAGCTCATGCCCTGGGACACCCTATGAGAATGGTAGAACGTCAAGGAGAGTAGCCATTATTTTTTGCTTTTGTGACTGTCTTCTCTTAGTATTAAAAACATTTCAAAAATATTTAGTTATTCAAACATTTCACAGAGTATATTTGACTCAATATTTAGATAAATATATGCTAGGTCCTCTGTAAATTCCCATCAATGAAAATGATATAATTTACATACGTGGAAACTCAAGAATGAGAATTAATAATGTCACATGTAATCTTCTGTGTTTTCCTTTTTTAAGTCCATAAGTATCTTATTTGTAGTTCAAGATCTAGTAGTTAAATCAGTAGAAGTTGCCATATAACCGAAGATCATGTCTCACTTCAGATTTCTACCCCTCATACCATAAGAGGATAATCATATTTTTTTGACTGCAGGATGCTTTAATATTTTTTTGTTTTATGGAGATTTAAACATAGCCACTGTTTTGCACTGAACTATGTCACTTTTCATTTCTTTACACTCTTTTCAAATTTAATTCTTTGGGATGGTAAATGTTATGAAAAAATATATGCATTACTTGAGTTTAAAAGCGTGGCTAAACTACAGTCATAAGAGGAACAATTTATGACTATCATGTACCTAATTGTTACCACAATTGCTATGACAACTCATACATAAAGCAAAAGCAAAAAAAGGAACAAAAATTTTAGAAACGTGACATGTGGTGCCCGAGAGCTCTAAGGAGCTCCAGTTAAGGGTAGAAGCTGCAGCGGCTTCCCAAAAGTGTCAGGGGGAAAAAGGATGAAACCAGGCCCCAAATTCTGCCTCACTTGTTTGGTCAACTTGTTCTCGTCCGGCTTGAGTCAAACTTGAGTTAACCCCACTGGTGCCACAGGAAAAGGGAAGGATGGTGCCAAACAGAGGCAAAGTGGCCGCCTAGAACCTGGATGTGCCCTAATACTTAGATGACTGCATCCTTTGAGGCAGAGGAATGGGGGGGATTTCCTTGTTGTGGGGTTTCAGTGAGTATTTCGACAATGTGGACAGATTTTAGAAGATAGCTATACCAGAACATTTGAACAGCAGAAGGATGAAAACAGCAAATAATAATAATAAGTAGTAGTAGTAATGAATTTTTAGGGAGCAAGAATTACACATAGAACAGTACTCAGTCCGCCCTGGCCCTTCCCCCACCTAACACGGCCTCTCCCCTGGCTGGGTCCCCAGTTAGCTTGTGTGTTGACACCAAGAATGGGCAAGGAAGAACAGGTGATTGGAGGTGAAGGACTCAGTCACACAGGCGAGGTATGTCTACATAATTCATAGTGGAAAAGGGGGAATGGGTCTGACAATCTGGGATAAGGAATAAGAGTTTTCTGTGGTGTTTTGGCAGGTGAGAGGCTAAAGCGTGGTGTGGAAAGAAATGGAATACAGTTATTCTGAAATTAATGTTTTAACTCTACTTACTGTCCTTCTAGGGACTAGAATCAAGAACCCTAACAATTCTCAATTAATTTTCGTCATTTTGCAGGGTGCTTTTAGTTTTAATTTTTATTTATTTATTTTATTTTTTTTAAGATTTTATTTATTTATTTGACAGAGAGAGACACAGCGAGAGAGAGAACACAAGCAGGGGGAGTGGGAAAGGGAGAAGCAGGCTTCCCGCGGAGCAGGGAGCCTGATGCGGGGCTCGATCCCAGGGCCCTGGGATCATGACCTGAGCCAAAGGCAGACGCTTAACGACTGAGCCACCCAGGCGCCCCTATGTTGTGATGTCTTAAGCCATAGTTTGTTACCAATCAACAGAAAACAAAGACAGGGTCCATTTCCATCTAGCAGGAAGGAAGAATTCCCTCTTGCTCTTGCCACGATAGCGTCAGTTCTCCAGGAAAAGCGAACCAGAAAACAAACAAGCTGAGCTTCAAGGAATATGTGGACAGGACACACACGGCGGGAAGTGTTAAAGGAGTGGGTGCAAATGCCAGGAACAGAGCTGCTTAACGACTTAGCCACCCAGGCGCCCCCTTAATTTTTATTTTTTATGGAGATATAATTGACATTGTATAAGCTGAAGGAGTTGATTTGACGCATTCCTCTGTTGCATGTGATTACTAACATAGCATTAGCTGACGCCTTCATCACGTCACATAATTATTTTTTGTGGGGAGAACATTTAAGATCTAGTTTCTTAGCAACTTTGAAGTATATACTTCAATATTGTTAACTCTAATCACAGCGCTGTGCATGAGATCTCCAGAAGGTATCCATCTCCTCTAACTACAAGTTTGTACCCTTTGACCATTTTAAAAACATGACCTAGCCTCTGTAGTAAACCACAGGGGCTGAGCTTCAGTGAAGTTATCTTCTTAAACAATGACACTAATGTGCTAGAAATGCTTTCAGTCTCCAGATTTCTTACTATGCAGCCTGTGTGCTCTGCATATGTCCTGGGAGGCTGAGAATTCATGTCAGGTTTAATTACAGGAGAAGAGGATTTCATTCTCTCTGCAACTTCGAACTATTGAAAATGAATTAAAACACAAGCAAAGGAATTCATTCTCAGAGGGAATCTGCAGATGCATTTCTTTAAGATTGCTTATGGAGATGAGGAATCAAAAGAGCTTGCAGGATTGGCTTTCCTCCGCTGCTGGAGCTAACGTCCCGGAAAGACCCAAGCCAGCAACCAGGAGAGAAAGAAAGTGCTACCAGCCTCAGGACTGGGAAGAGAAAGGCTATGGGAAAGTTCCTGGTTTTCAAAGATCCAGAAATGTTAGTTGAAACATGGAGAGAAAGCTGGCAGGGGGAAGAAGGGAGAGCCTGGAGTCGGTGGGTTTGCAGATGCAGGATTCAGAGGTGGTGACAGGGACAGTGTGGATGCCGGTACTGAATGGCAGCCCCTAAGGACTTCCTTGGGAATGGTCCTTCCCTCTCGCAGCTTCAGTGAAGATGACAGGAAGGATGGAAGCAGAGACGCTTGTAGATCTGATTTGGTACAATACTGCTAAGCAATAATCCAGGTGGCTGGAGGGAGAAAAAGAAAATATAGGAGGATAAGAAAATGAGAAAAATAGAGAAAAGAATAGTAGGATCCTTGACACAAACACACAAGAACATATCTGTTGATCACATCAATGGTTTTGTAGATTTATTTGGCTTTTTCAGAGCAACCTGACTCAGAACACCCCACTTTCCAGGGAAGTCCCAGACTGGGAAAACCCAGAAGGATGAAACTCTCTTGGGGTCCGTTACCCCTAGAAACACAAGTGTAAACAAGTCTGGGCGTAGGAAAGGAAGGGGAATTTCAGTCTTACCTACTTGTCTCTAGCTTAATAAGTCATGTTTCTTTTTGGATTTATTAATAAAATCTGTGTGTGTTCGTTTTCTGTTGCTGCCATAATAAATTACCACACTTGGTAGCTCGAAAAACACAAATTGACTCTTACATTGCCATTGATCAAAAGAAGTCTGACATAGGGCTCAGGGGCCCCAAATCACCATGTCAGCAGGGCTGGTTCCTTTCTGGAGTCTCTTGGAAAGTATCTGTTTCCTTGCCTTTTCCAGCTTCTGAGGGCCTCGGACATTCTTTGACCCATGACTCCCTTCTTTCCAAGCCAGCAACACTGTGTCTCTCTGACTCTTCTTTCATGGTAATATCTGCCTCTGACCTGACCTCTGCAGGGACAGGTTCCTTAAATGTGATTAAATTGAGCTCCCCCTGGATAATTTAGGCTCATCTCCCCATCTCAGAGTCTTTACCCTTAATCACACGGGCAATGCCTCTTTCTTGGCACAATGTAACATACTTACCATTGCCTGAGAACAAGACTAGGGGGGCAGGTGTTCTGCCTTCCACACTTTATAAAAAGAACTTTTACTCCCACTTGTTCAATGAATGAGAAAATGATGCTATTACATATTGTTCTAGCTTAAAAGTATCTTGATGCATGAAAGACTTTATTAAAACATTCAGATTTTATAACAAGCATGCAAGCAGACTGGGAATCACAGGACACAATAATATGATCAAGAATAAATGGCCTCTACAGTCACAAATATGTATTTCATGCACAATTAGGTGAATACATTTCTTCTCTGAGTCTATCAGATACGCAACCCAGAAATGGAAGTCAGTGGTGACTTTCATTTCCATAAATTTCATAAAATGCATTGACCCTTCTTGCCTTGGACACATTTCTAGGTGAGCAGCCACCAGATTCCGATTGTGCTCATTCTGACCACCCACACCAGACAAGTAAGCCTCAGATGAGAATTTAAAACTAAATACCATCCCTTTTATACTGTCCTTATTCTCTGTTCAGGATGTTTAGATATATAGAATGAACTATTTTCTTGGTAGCATGGCATCTATCTTATTTTCAGATAAAATAATGATTTGGGGACTACTACATTTAGAGAGTTCAGTGGGACATTGAGCATTTCTATAGCTGAGTGTCACGGCTAACGTGTTAATGTCGTGCAGTGGAGAAGACACAGATTTCTGAGAGGTCAGGCAAATTATGTGATAAAATCTTTATTGTAATAACAACAACGGGAAAACATATGACTCTTGACAGCTTTAGTAAAGCTCATGATTTGGCGTATAAAATTTAAAGTGCCACCAAGAACCTGAATTTAAGAACTTGGGATAAAATGGAGGTTACAATTCTCCCTTTGGACTGATGGCAACTTTGTGTGTGTGTAGGTGTGCATGTATTCTTGACAAAAGAAATGAATTAATCAAATTGATTCAACAAAAGTAACAAAACTTTTCTTCCTCATTAGCAATTAAAAGATGCATATTTTGGGCTCCTGGGTGGCTCAGTCATTAAGCGTCTGCCTTCGGCTCAGGTCATGATCCCAGGGTCCTGGGATCGAGTCCCACATTGGGCTCCCTGCTCAGCGGGAAGCCTGCTTCTCCCTCTCCCACTCCCCCTGCTTGTGTTCCTGCTCTCGCTATGTCTCTCTCTGTCAAATAAATAAATAAAAAATCTTAAAAAAAAAAAAAGATGCATATTTTAGCAAACATGTTGTCACCAGATCTGTAGTGACGATACAATTATGGTTCCATTGTTGGTTCAGCAGCTCTATAAAATAGGAAGGCATTGCATACGATAATGTAAGCAGGTATACCAAGGAAGTGTGAAAATAAATGTGAGCCTATTTAATTAAACAATGCTATTTAAAAAAATAGAAACAAAGTTCTTTTTCTTTAGGATTCAGAACAATTCACCTGGGTTTTTTAGAAATAAAGTAGAACTCACCTTTGTAGGAGTAGGAAAACAGTGACCTCCATTTAGCTAACAAGAAGATACTCAGAGTAAAAAGAGATTGACAGTCACCCCTTCTCATTTCTTTTTTTTTTTTTTTAAGGTTTAACTTATTTATTTGAGAGAAACAGTGAGAGAGAGTATGAGCCGGGGAGTGGCAGGCAGAGGGAGAGGGAGAAGCAGACTCCCCGCTGAGCAGGGAGCCCGACACAGGGCTCAATCATGGGACGCTGGGATCATGACCTGAGCGGAAGGAAAACGCTTAACGACTGAGCCACCCAGGTGCCCTTCTTCTCATTTCTAACTGAAAAATCCCATAGTTTGTTCCATAGAGCTAGTGGTTTTGGACACTGATTTAATTCCCAGTTTTTCTGGAAAAGAACCCATGTGAGCTGCTGTATTTGGGAGTGTGTACCAACAAGAATAACGGGAGGCAACATCTTTCAGTCAAGTTTGAATCGGTTGAGACTATGGGTATTAAAAAGAAATCTGAGAAGCAAGGAAGAAAGCATCAAGGGAAAAGGAGAGAAATGACAATTTATTCATCTTAATATCCCCTACATTGTATTTTATAATTAATTTATATTTTTAACAGAAGGTGTCAAAAAGATAAAGTTTGGAGCAATGAGCACTAATAGTTCACCTTTCACAATTTCAGGAAAGTTGTGGTAGAACTTGAATTGCAAAACCCTTCACATATAATTATATTTATGTTATGTTACATATTTAAGTTATTGAGTAAATTCATTTGAATATTTTATGTTCTCCAACACAATGCACTGCTTATATTTATAACATTGCAAAATAGAGTCATGCAGAAAATGAGCTTTAGAGATATTCAGTCCTAGAATCCAGCACGGCCTCATTCTTTCCCTAGGTTTGTGGCCACGAGGGATTTGTTATTGTCTCAGAGTCTCAGTATGCTTCTCTGTGGAAAAAATAATATGTATACATATGTGGTGATTAAATAAACTCATGAACATGAAAATGCCTGGAAAATAGGCAAAAAGTCACTTATTTTCAAAATTGAATTTCATTAAAATAGCAATGAGCTATCACTACTTATTAGAATGCCCCAAATCCTGCACATGGACAACAACAAATGTTGGTGAGGATGTAGAGCAAAATAACTCTCATTCCTTGCTGGTGAGAATGCAGAATAGTACAGCCACTCTGGAAGACAGTTTGGCAGTTTTGTATAAAACTAAATATACTCTTTCCATTTGATCCAGCAGTCATGCTCCTTGGTTTTTACCCAAAAGAGTTGAAAACTTCTGTGTCCATACAAACACCTGCACACTGGTGTTCACAGCAGCTTTATTCATAGTTGCAAAAACTTGGGAGCAACCAAGATGTCTTTTTGTAGGTGAATGGATAAATAAGCCACGGTCTATCCAGACAATGGAATATCACTCAGTGCTAAAAGAAATGAGTTATCAAGCCATGAGAAGGCATGGAAGAAGTTTAAATACATATTATTAAGTGAATGAAGTTGATCTGAAATGGCTGTGTACTGTATGATTCCAACTATTCTGTATAAGGCAAAACTATGGAGACAGTAAAGAAATCAGCGATTTTCAAGTCTGGGGGGAGGTGGAGGACAGAGGACATTTAGGGCACTGAAAATAATCCCTATGATACTATAATGATGGATGCATGGCTTTATACATTTGTCCAAACCCATAGATTATCTAACCCAAAGAATGAAACCTAAGATAAATTATGGATTTGGGGTGACAATGATGTGTCATTATAGGTTCAACAGTTGTAACAAATGTGCCACTCAGGTTGGGGATGTTCATAATGGTGAGGGGGTTATGCATATGTCGGAGCAGGGGATATAAAGGAAATCTCTGTACCTTCCTCTCAATTTTGCAGTGAACTTCCTACAGCTCCAAAAAATTGTCTTAAAAAATTAAATGTCACAAGAACTACTTCCTCTGTAGAATTTCAAAATCAGATGATAGGATATTTTTGGTGAGACCATATATACATACTTATAAATACATGCAAATGCCACTGACCTAAAATTTAATGAAGAATTCATGTTAAGCCGGATAACTTGTCAATGTTGATTTGCTTTACTTTAATGAATATCTCAAATGATCTATATGCCTTTCCTTGAAATATTTTCTATTACTGGTAAAATATTACAATAAAACATAATTATTGTGCTAGATTACATAGATGGGTTTTAATGTTCATATGTTAAATGTGAATTAATTCATATTTTTCAATTATGCATACAAAAAGAATGTGTGTATTTCTCCATTCCACTGGTATATTATGACCAGTCGTGTTTTTACAATGTGTTTACTGTGGCTTAAGGTACGCACTAACATGCTATTTTATCCTTTCCCTCTTCTGTTCTTTCCTTTTCCCAGTGAAACACTGAATTCTAAATAACCATCTGTCTAAAGAGCTTGTGTTGTAAAAAAAATTGATTTATTTACAAGGCACATCTTGGCAAATAGTCTTAGATCTTATCTAAAGTCTCAGGAAAACCAGAAACTCTTTCATCATTCGTAGGACCAAATGAAAGGACTTCACATCACTTTGTGTCATCAACAAGGAGCACATAAAATATTTAAACGATATGATAGAGCCTAAAACCCAGGTTTGTCAAATTCTTTCGGCAGTTGCATATGGCCACAGTACAATATTAGAACAGTTCTATGTGCCCCCCCCCAAAAAAAAACCAGTCACCACAATCTTAATTAAGGCCATTGCTTTCTGCAGCATACATAGACACATTAGCACACAGACACAGTGCCAAACAATCAAATGGCCAGCGAGTGAAATCACATGAAGAACACCCTGAATTCACTTCTGCGGAATAAACATCTTCTTTAAAGGAAAGTAACTATACACTGATGTTAATTATACAAAGGATAGTTAAAAACTATTATTCTATTAAACATTTGGACTCAGATAAAAAGGAAATCGACAGCAATAGTGGGTTTGTGTTTTGGATCATTTCAGATAGGGCACCCATACTTTCTTTTTTTTTTTTAAAGATTTTATTTATTCATTTGAGAGAGAGAGGGAGAGTACAAGCAGGGGGAGAGGCAGAGGGAGAGGGAGAAGCAGACTCCCCGCGGAGCTGGGAGCCCAGCATGGGGCTCGATCCCCGGACCTGGAGATCATGACCTGAGCTGAAGGCAGACGCTTAACCATCTGAGCCACCCAGGTGCCCCTACCCATACTTTCTTTTACAAAGAAACACAGACCGTGACAATATTCTGATACTAAATATATCTTGGTTTAAAATATGTACTGTTTTAAGGTGGTTCTGTAATATTCAGTGACATCAGTATTGCCAAATACCCAGCTCTGCCCTGTAGATTAGCCAATAAAGGGAAAATAACTCAGCTTCTCATCTCTGTTCTGATCTGAAGGCTTCCAGTAGTGAGAGACCAGAAGTAAGGAAGTTCTTGTGTGATGGTCAGATCTGGAGAAGGAGATTATCAGAGGGCTGGACGGGTACTGAGATGCACATGGCGTCAGATGATACTTCAGCCCTCAGTGTGCAATCACATAAAAACAAATCAATTGACCAAAAGCATTTAGGCAGCAATACCTGAGTCTTCAACCAAAAGGATTGATTGATTGGCAATACATTTGTTATCAGTCTTATCTTAATGGAGGAAGAAAGTTCAAATCAAAGTAACTTCTCCCTTGGGGCAACAAGAGGTAAATTAAAAGAGGAACAAATCACATTTCTATCTTTTCCTCTATATTCATTGCACTTAGTAAATAGTACTTTAGAAAGAAAATATATCTATATACACTAGCCTCTGTATTCACAAAAGTCTTGTACTGCCGTGAATTAAATCATGCCTAGGGATAATTAAAATATGCTCTTCATTAGTCAAATTTTCCAGAAGCCATTTTCTAATAATCGATTATTAGGGGACTAATTTAACAAAATTAGTTTTCTTCAGTTAGGACACCAACTTGGGAAAACTGAACAACCATCAGAAACTGGTAATAGATCTTGGAATTGCAAAGAACAAGAAACTGCTCTCTTTTGCTTTTGCTTTGTTTTTGGCCTTATTGAACTTCTCAGAAATGAAAATATTAATCACTCTTATTTTTTTTATTTTTGTCTTTATGAAAATCATTTCCAAATTCTCATCTCCATTCTCACTGGCACATCTCATATGTATTCTTATACATTAATCTTAGATAATTTAACCCCTCCAGGACATTTTAACTGAAATGCTCTATTCTACCATCAAAGTCAATGTGTCAGAAAGCCAATTTTCTTAATTCTGTGGGAATTATAATAATAATAAAAAGGATTACTAAATTTATATGTCATTTTATTATCTACATAAGACTATTTTGAATATTGGCCATAAGGCAAAACACACATTAATAATTTGGCAAAGACCACATAGTGACACAACTAAAATATAAAACTTCATCTCTTTTCAACATATATATTTATATATTTCATCTCATTCAACATATATTTACTGAGCACTAGGAAGTTTTATTGGCTCTGGGGATATAAGCATGACCATTTCCTTCCTTTGTAGGATTTATGTGACTTTTTTTTTTAAGATTTTATTTATTTATTTGACAGAGAGAGACACAGTGAGAGAGGGAACACAAGCAGGGGCAGTGGGAGAGGGAGAAGCAGGCTTCCTGCAGAGCAGGGAGCCCGATGCGGGGCTCGATCCCAGGACCCTGGGATCATGACCTGAGCCGAAGGCAGACGCTTAACGACTGAGCCACCCAGGCACCCCGGATTTATGTGACATATTTTGATATTGATATTGAATTAGGTTTTGATATTGAATTAGCTTCCTAATTGGTCTCCTTGTTCTTTGTTCCCTTCATACATCCTTTTACACCATATTGACAGAATTGAATTTGTAAGGCTATCATAGAACACGTGTTCCCCCACAATCCAATAATATAAATGACTGTTATTAACCACACATTGAAATTCACTTATCTTAGCTCAACACGTATGACCTATGTTGATTTGTCTTCTATATTTCCAACAACCTTCTTGTCTATTAAAACTAGTGCATTCATTATTGTACCAAACTATCTTGTAGAATGTTCCATGCATGTCTTGGTTGATGTCAATCATCTTCATTAGCTTTATCCATTTACCAGTGAAAGACCTATCACCAAAGCCTGAGCTGAGTCTTAGACATCTACAGCCTCGGTGAAGATCTAATTTTCTGATATATCATAGCAATTATGAGTTGTATGATTGCTGGTACTTACCATAGTTTTATAATTATTTTTCTTTTCTTTGAGTATGTGTCTCCTCAAATAGATAATTCAAAAAAGAGTTTTTGCTATATTTTTAACACAATTTGTTATAAAATATGATTTACTAATTAACAGTATAACAATACTTTGTTTAATTGAATATTTTACTGATTTGTCAATTCTATTATTCATTGTGGCATGTGCCATATTAGGTGCTAGCAGCTAGGTACAAATGGAGAATAGAACAAATGACTACTAACAATAATAAAAGTAACACTCAAATAAATGATATAATGTTCACATTGCATGTGACATTGAATTTTGCCAATATATATTTATTTTAAAATAATCTGATAGTAACCTAAATAAATCTTTTAATAAATATAATTGTCTTTAAATCATATTATATGATTTTAGTCAATAATTCATGTAATTCTTTTTGAAGAAACATAACCATTAATGTAATAATGTATTAATAGTTATTCTTTTAAAAGAATTTTTTATTGATAGTTATTCTTGTTCTGTTCTAGCCAAAATCTATCTTTATTCTCTCTCTGTATCCATCAACAATTTGCCTAAAGTGAGAAAATATCAAAATGTAGGAGGAAGATATGAAGTTATATACTCAGGAGAAATTCAGGATATGACAGACAAAACAATGCAATTATGAAAAGGAAAATAATTTAGCAGAAATCCAATAAAACCTCAGTAGTCATTTTTGAATTAACCTGGGAATGTTATCAGGTAGAGAAAGAAACATTAGTATTTAGTAGTTATATTAAAATTCATTCAGTAATAAAAAGAACATGCCTTAAGCAAATCAAAAAGAGAAAACTAATAACTTTGAGTCAATTAGAGTAACTGGATGACACTAGGAAGACAATAGAGGAGTTTAAATGGCCTACCTTCCCCCCAGACTGAACAAACTCAACTCCATATTTTTGTCTATAAAACTGTTCTTTCCTTTATGTTATCTATTCATCTCTTTTCCTTAAATTTAAAAATATTATATAGTTGTAAATTACAACTTAGTATTTCTTTTCATTGATGTTCCCTGACGTATTTATTAGATCAGTTTATTACATATGTCTCAGTACAGCTCAAGTAAAAGGGGAAAACACATCATCACACTTTTGTTGAATGCCTCCTACATGAAGAATACTGTGACTACTAGAGTCTTGCATGCAATTCAAAGATCATAACTCAAGTAATGGAAGTTTATCATATAATATCAACATTTGACAAATAGAAAAGCAAAAACTCTGTATGCATCTGTAAAATTATTTAAGTACAATGCAAATAAAACAAAGACTAATAGCAAACAATGAATTTATGCATTAAAATTAATAGACCAAACATGGAATAAGATGACAAATCAAGTTATAAAAATGTGATAAAATCAACCCCCCAAAACAGAAAAAGAGTGAGTTATTGATTACATAATAGGGAAATCCAACATTTGTCCTTTCTAATATAATGGATCTTTTAAAAAGCTAATAAATAATTTGGAAGTAAAAGGATTAGGAGACATCTACCAAGCAAATGGACAAACAGCAAGTAGGAGACATTGTATGACCCTGAAACAGGAGAGAAGCCAATACTTTATAATGAGGAGCATGCAGTCTAAAAGATCCAGCACTTCTTTCTTTTTTTTTTTTTTTAAGATTTTATTTATTTATTTGACACACAGAGAGAAAGCGCAAGTAGGCAGAGAGGCAGGCAGAGAGAAAGGCAGAAGCAGGCTCTCTACTGAGCAGGGAGCCTGATGCGGGACTCTATCCCGGGACTCCAGGATCATGACCTGAGCCGAAGGCAGTCGCTTAACCAACTGAGCCACCCAGGCGCCCCAGCACTTATTTCATAAAGCAAATAATATAAAACTATGAATCAAAAATCAAAGAAACTATAGGAGAAATAGGGTGACATACTCTAAGAATAAAAGGCTTTAAATGTCTTATCTCAGGGCACAATTCATAGAAGTAATAAAGTGGTCCACCTCCAAAATAGAGAATACACTTGTCAGCTGCTTGAGGATATTGAAAAATTGAATATTTTGAAATCACAGGGATAATAATGGGAAAAAGCAATAGGTATATGGGAGATTAAGAAGAAGTAAATATTTAGTTAAGTAATATAAACATTCAGTTTAGAAATCTGGACAAAATGAATGTTTTTCTTTGAAAATACATATTTTTGTTATTCACCACCAACTCACCACAGGAATTATTAAAAATGAACTGTAAGCAAGACTTACCATATATGTCTTATGAAATTTATCAAACAAGTATCCAGGCCAAATATCTTAAGAAGAAATTATTTCAAATTCTCAGAGTGTTTTAATTCGCAAATTTATTTAACTCATATAAAGTGCTGAGAGAGTGACCAGTGGTCCCATTGTTTTTAACAAAGCCAACACTACAATAATAAAACAATAAATATAATAAAACTCAAATACCTTAGAATATTCACAATTAGGAATATAAAGATTTTCCTAGATAATACATGAACAATAAAAATTTCAGATTATTTTGAGGTCAACTAGGTATTTTCTCAGACATAAGATAAGAAATAGACACTAAAACGTACGCTTTCAGTACCTGAACTCATGAGGGGCAGATGGGTTATTTAACTAGTATCTACGGCAAGATCTGGTACTTTTAGAAAAAAAAAATGCTACCCAATTCCTTGAAGTAGATAAATTCCAGATTTAGTAGAGATTATTTTACTTTTTAATGTATTCATACCTGTATCTAGAAACATTTACATAAAGTACTAAATTTAACAAATACACTTTTTTTTTCTGCAAATACATCCCCGCCCCCCCTTTTTTTTTGGCTCTGCTCTCCTTGTTTTTCATCTATTCTATATAGAAAAGCTGTCTTCACATGTTTCCTGGATTAATACACTAGGATGGATTTTTCCATATTTTCTCCCTGTTTATATAAACTTATGTAGACAAATATGCATATCATATGTATGGACTATTTTCAGTCATAGTTTGTTTTACAAAAAAAAAAGGGGGGATGATTTTTGTACCCTGTCATGCTCCTTATTGTGGTTTTCTTTGAATTTATACAATTTAGGATTTGGAGAGTTTTTGCATATGTTATTTGATGTCTCTTACCAATTTTGTAAATTCTAATTTTTCTTCAAATAATACGAATTTTCTATTACTTTTCTCCTCTCCTTCTTGAATTTCATGCTCCTTAAAAGAGATCTTTATTTTTTTTTCCTTTTAAGTGCTTCAATTTGGTTATTTTCTCTTTACCTGTCTTTTATTTCACTAGTCTTGTCATTCTTCTTGGTAATGAGCCTTGTTTTTTAAGAAGTTTGCCTGATAACAAAGCCAATTATATAGAACCCCATGGGGCATTTCCTCATATCAGAGTTTTTCTTCCTTAATTTTCTCTCATTTTGTCTTGTATTGGCATGCCTTGTTGTTTTTGAATGAATGCCAACTACTTTGTGTGTAAAACATGGAGATTCTCAGTGAGATTACCTGCTGCCAGAAAAGCATCACTGTTTTGCCTTCCCTCATGACTGCTCTAGGATTAAGATACTTAACATCCTGGTGAACTATACAGCTCTTCAATGTATCCCATTCGATTATTTATTCCTTTATTTGATTCTTTTATAAGAAAATTTCTCCTTGTTGTCTACTTTTCTAGTTGTTTTCAGAGGGACATTAATCTTTCACAAGCAAATGCATCATCACCAATAGTAGATGATCCTTAATTTTGTAAAATACTATTCTTATCTGTTAGATTAGCAGATAATAAATAATGTGAAAATGTGTAACCAAAACTTTCTCTTTATTCCTGATGATATAGTATGTAAATTGGTTAAGAACCTTGTCTGTATATTTTGATAATATATTTAAAGTTCAGAATTATACATAATTTTTACCTAACATCTGCCTTCTTTTTCTGTGGAAATCTATACTTAAAAAATACTCATACAGTGCTACAAAGATAATATGTAAAGGATTTTATGTGGCTATTGGCATAAATATTGATTGATAGATGCCTGTGTAATCACACAATAGATTGTTAGAAAGACTAATATATAATACAAAGTATAAAGTTAAATCTTTGGCTTGTTTTGACAGTATCCAACTTACACAAAATACATTTAATTGGGGAGAATATATTGAGATTATTTTCATAAATAACTATAAAAGATCTAAAAAACTTTTTTTTCAAATAGGCTATGCAATTTAACAAATTACATTTAATAATATGAATTCAAAAACATGAATTTGATTATGCTAGGTGGAGTTTTGACACTCTGTTATAAAAGTCTGAAGCAAAAAGGCATAGTTAACATTTAAAGGTTCCTCAACATTGAGCTTTCCTTCTCCTTTAAAATATTACTACTACTATATATGCTCAATAATTCTATAACAGAAGTTCAGATTTCCCTGTCTCTTATGTATTGCCAGTCGTTGATTAAGCAAAACTATCAATTCTAAAGATTTGAATGAACTAAGGAAATGGTTTAAAATGAACAGCTCAGTCACATATTGCATTTTCAGTTTTTCTCTTCTTTTGTTGTTATTAATTGTAAAATATTAGCACTTTGTTTTGAGGTCATAAAAGTCAAGGCTAACACCAGAGAGAAGCTTCCAGCAGGGATGATGAGCCAATCAGATGCCTCTCTGCTCAGCATGAGGCTTCTTCAGCTGCAAAAGTAAAATGAATCAACCATGGAATTTACCCAACAAGCTAATAGCTACACTGTAGTGGCTAGATCATGATATCTCTGTGTCATTAAATTTTGACTGTTAAAACTTTATAAAATAGGTAGATACTAAAATTACAAATATAAAATCAAATGTCATAGTAATAAGAAAGACAATTAAAAATGAGGTTGCCTAATTTGGTAATTTGCAGTTTACTTTGAGTTTTTAAGATTATATTATATATCATGGATAAGGAGGTATTTATGCACGGGCTTTTTTGGGGGGGGAATGCATCTTATTCTAAAAAGGGTTAGAAGCATATATATCACTTTAATTGCTCTTATAAAGCACTTCCATGCCTTCTTATGAAAAATTTATCTGGGGTGCCTGGGTGGCTCAGTTGGTTAAGCGACTGCCTTTGGCTCAGGTCATGATCCTGGAGTCCTGGGATTGAGTCCCGCATTGGGCTCCCTGCTCTGCAGGGAGTCTGCTCCTCCTCTGACCCTCCCCCCTCTCATGTGCTCTCTCTCATTCTCTCTCAAATAAATAAATAAAATCTTTGAAAAAAAAAGTTTATCTGTGGAAGTTCATCAATTTTACAGGTCCATGTTAAATTGAGGTAGTTTTCACTTGGAATAAATCATCAATACTGATTTAAAATTAAGACATTTTTGAATTTCCCATTAGTATAGATGCATTTATTTTCTTACAAAGCCTTTTTTACTTTCAATCACCCTGAATGTTTCATTTTAATTTCAACCAAATTAACAAATCAGAAAAAAATATTAAGTGCCAATAAAATTAGATTATCAGAAAAAAATAAGCTACATGATTATATATTGTATGTGCTATAGTTGGGTGTCTATACCTTATTATACTGTGTTTTTTGAATTGGATTGAATAGTTGATTCAATTGGATTCAAACTGAATTTGAATAGTTGTTTTTCACATAAAAATTTAGATGTTTTACATAGAAATTTCTCATCAACATTGAATTTAAATAATTATTTGTTCCTTTAATCAAAGTATTGGTTAGAGTGAATTCATACATACTCAGGCACACAATCTGACAACCCTTTTCTAGAACACACAATATGAAGTTCTTTTAAGAATAAAAAAGGTAAAACAAACCAGCCAAAAGTAATGTAAATCTTTTTTTTTAAAGATTTTATTTATTTATTCATGAGAGACAGAGAGAGAGAGAGAAGCAGAGGGAGAAACAGGCTCCCAAGGAGCAGGGAGCCCGATGCGGGACTCGATCCCAGGACCCTGGGATCATGACCTGAGCCGAAGGCAGACACTTAACCATCTGAGCCACCCAGGCGCCCCAGTAATGTAAATCTTATACTTAAAATTTTAATGCAAGTTGATAAATTGTTAGTTTAAAATTAAGGCTGATTAATGATGGGGGCATGCCAAAGAGATATAGGGGCCAATCGAAAGATCTCCCAATGGGCAAAGCTGGAAAATTGAGCTGGTAGTATTGGTTGACAACTCAAAGTATGAAATAAAGAGTCGTGAGTTCATACTGATATAAGTAAATGGTTGAATAAATAAATAAGTGAGAGAGAATGAACAAATCTTCTGTGTAGAAGAAATCCAAAGAATTTGGATAGATATTCCTTTGTTAAGAAGGTAGAGCGATACCTTTCATTCCTTAAATGTGAGCTGTACCTGGTGACCTCCTTCCAAGGAGTATGGTGTAGGAAGTGAGAAAAAAATAGAGTAATTTTATAGTGGAGAAATCTGATCAATACTACCTCAGTCAGGTGATCAAATTTAACTTCAACAAGGATGTTGATGCATACGTACATGTTGATTGCATGTATGTTCCCTCAGTACAATGTAGAGATTGGTACTTTCCTTCTTGTCATCTTCTGCAAACCCCATTATGCCAATCTAATCATGAGGCAAACCAGACCAGTTCTAACTGAGGTACATTCTGCAAAATGCTTGACTGCTACTCCTCAAGATAGTCAAGGTTTTCAAAGGCAAGGGAATTTTGAGAAACTGTCACAGTCAAGAAACATGACAAGTCAATGTAACATGGTGTCTTGTGCAGGTTCCTGAAACAGGAGACGGGCATTAGATAAAAACCAAGGAAACCAAGATATAGTAGGAACATTAGTTAATAATAATGTATCAGTAGTGGTTCCTAAAATGTGACAAATACACCATAATAACATTAAGATGTTTGTGTGGTGTGCAAGAGCACAGCTTTTCTTTAAATCATTGTGTGGTAGGTTTGTTTAGAAAGTGTTTTCCTGTCTATTAATGCATTTAATCATCACAAGAATTCTATGGTATAGATATTATTCAATTATCCTTTGGGCAGAAAACTAAGCCTTAGAAAAGTTTTACATCTTTCTTAACATCGCACAAGTATTATGTTGCAGAAAAGGGACTTGAGTCCATATGAGTTTTGTAAATCTTTGCTGCAATAACCTAAATCATAAAACGCCCCTACCGTTGGGTCATTGGATTACTCAACAATATCTTTGAAACATTTGTTAAAGTTCCCCAGTGATATGTGCAGCATTATATATTGGAATGAGTCTTAACACAATGTAATTGGGTTTCTGAAGATGAAAATGTGGTTTAGAGGTTAAGTGGGTATCAGAGCAAATTTTCTAGATTCAAATACCACTGTAACACTTAGTAGCTGAATGACCTGGCCAGGTTCTCTGTGGCTTTTTTACTCTCTTCTATAAAACTGGAATCATGCTACAGCATATATTTCAAAGGGCTGCTGTGAGAATTAAATGTTATATATATAAAGTGTTTACAATTCCAAGCCCATAATAAATATCCAATGATTGGTATCTTTTATAAAAATGCTTTAAATAAGACACCAACCAGTCATCAAACAATTAATTTGGACACATTTAAGACTATTAATCTGAAAATCTTGTTAAAGGATGGTTTAGACAATATAACAGATAAAATAAATGTGATGGAAAAAACACAATTGTGAAATTAAACAGTCCAAAATATAGTGTGACGATATATGCCAGGTTTTGCCTCATGAATCAAACATAGCTCTCGCTATCCTATGGGGAGTGACCAAGAGCCCTTTGATTTCTTAATGAAGTAAATATCCTTGTTGAAGTTTCAGAATAACTCTATAGAGTAAAATTTTGGTTGTGATCTTCTTTCTTTCAAAATTATTTAATATTCAATATTGCCTTAGATTATAGTTGACCATCTGTTATTTTCAATAAAATGGTTTCCAAAAGATTTTAAGACTCTCACAGATGGTTTTCATTTACTTCATTAAATTCTCCTGGTATCTGCACTCTTTATTCCAGCTCTTAATGTGTCATTACATAGGGGCTTTGGGCAAAAAAAATTGTTAGGCATTTAGTGGATATACTCTGTCTACAACAGGATCCAGGCATCCTTACTGAGATGTTTCCATCATAATGAGGTGTACACACTCATGTACAAGTGCTTTTTTTTTTTCTGTGAAATAGACTTCCAAATTAGGACTTACAGAGCAAATCTAACATGAATTTATAACTTTGATAAAACTACGCCTGATTACTTTACAAACATGACAGTTATTCATACTTTTATCAACAGTTTATAAGACAGTTTTTCTTTTCTCCTGTTGGGTTCTTCTATTTCTACCCCTCCCACCCTACTATGCAAATACAAGGGGTGGAAATGATAATTTACACTCTTACTCGAATCTGTATGTTACGGATTACTAACCAGGTTAGTACTTTCTCTTATTTTATGAACCCTTCAAATTGCCTGTTTTCTGGTTGACACTATCCTTTACTTCTTATTTTTCTTATTTTGTTTAAATTTTCTCTTCTTCTCTTCCTTCTTTTTTTCCTTTTTAAAGATTTGTGTGAGAAAGAGAAAGAGAGAGAGAGCATGCAAGAGAGTGGGGGGAGGGGCATAGGGAGAGAATCTTAAGCAGACTTCCCGTTGAGTGGGGAGCCAGATTGTGGCTTGATTACTCTCAGAGCACAACCTGAGCCAAACCAAGAGTCAGAAGCTCAACTGACTGAGCCACCCAGGTGCCCCTTCTCTTCTTACTGCCTTATTCTTATCAGCTTATTGAAATATATATATATATATAACATATATATATATGTTATAAATAGTAAACCTTATTCTTATCAGCTTATTGAAATATATATATATATATATATATATATATATAACATATATATATGTTATAAATAGTAAACCATTTGTCTACAGCTTTTTTCATACATTTTTGCCTGGTGTAAATTTTCCGTTTGATTTCAAATATAGTATCTTCCATAAAGCTGAGCTATTTACTGCTTATATCCATAAATCTGTAAATTTGAATTTTCTTTCCTGCTGAAAAAATATTCTGTAGATTTGGAAGTGTTTTATTTTTATCATATTCCACCTTGAATTTACTTTGATATATGCTCTGAAGTTAGAGTTTTACTTTATTTTCCTCTGGGAAGCTGATTTTATCTGCAATATTTATTAAATAAACTATGATTTAATCCCATTTAATAACATCTTATATAAAATCATCATATAATAATTGGGTAAATTTCTACATTCTGTCATGTTTTTTCAGTGGCTTGAAATATAGTTTAATCTACTAGAATGAAACCTTCCTTATATTTACTCATTGGTTTGGGTAGGATTGTAATTCTTATAGTAATTTACTTAAGTTCTCTGCTTCAGTGGGCTTTGTAAAATGCGAGTAGTAATAGCAGTTACCTCATAGGGTTATTTTGAGGATTAAATAAAACAATACATCAAAGTGATGTTAATAGGACCCAACACCAGTTAAGTACTAATTACTTAAAAATACATGATTGAAGCTTTGGCTTTCCCCCCTTTTATCGGTAATTATCAGTGAATTTTGTGTAGCTTTTCACTACTTAACCATTTTATGCTTATGTTCTTATAAATTTGGGAAAGAAGATTAAATATTATTTGTTCAATCAAAATATCTACTTATATTTATTTTACTATCTGTTTATTTTTTTCTAAATTAAATATTGAAAACCATAATATTTCCCCTGAGTACCAATTGGGTTACCTTCCACATTTTTAAACAAAATTTGGACACATTTTCTTTGTATCCAAAAATATGGCTAATATTTTGTTTTGCAATTTTCTCCTATGTTTTAGTTAAATTATGTATCTGCTTGTAGGGCAAAGAGGCTTTTACTGTAAGATGCAAAACACTACATACACACATCTCTCCCATTAACAGCTAGCAGAGGTAACACAAACACCTCCCCTACCCATAGCTGTTTAAATGTCCAAAGATCTGTATCAAAAGCTATTTGAAAACAGTAAAATGTTTTATGCCACTGAAGGGATAGAGAATGAAAGTGTTCTAAATCTTCTTTTTCTATTGTTAGAGTACTATTCTGTTTTATATATAAAGCTTTCCTTTAACAAATGTGAGACAGAACATAGAGTGCTGTGTTGGGAATACTACCCATACTAGTGATGAAAACCAATTATACCAGTTAAACACTTAGCTATTAAAGGTTAGGTGTGTGTGCAAAGATATTATATAATACAGGTTATGAGAACATTGATATGCTTAAGAGGATGATTTTACTTTATGTGTATGTGTGTGAGTGTGTGTGTGAGAGAGAGCATTTCACACATTCCTTGCACTAATTACAGGGCTTTGAGAAGGTGACAATGTTAGAATCCATAGCAATTAAGTTGACTGGATAAGCTCCCAGTTAAAAGGAATAAGAATAAAATAGTACATTGAAAACAATTTAGAAACAGTCAAATTAACTATAAATTTGCACATGAAAAGGAACACATATCTATGTGAAGTATTTAAAGCAATATGTTTTATCCTCATTTCAATAAAAGTATAATAGTTACATGTGATATCCGTGAATATGTCAAGACTAAGGGATCTCTCAGAAATATTGCTTTAAAATATCAGTTACTCAACAGAACAAGATTCAGAGTGCTAGCTTATACCATTACCACTAAAAAAACAAAGAACAAAAAGCTATATACCAAATCATGAAATAACCCATGGACCAGGAAAAGGATCTCCTGGGAAGAGTTATCCTCTAAATAGCTCAGTGATGGTAAATATTTGGAGGCTACAACAGAGAGACTTGGAGAAAAATCCCGTTCTAGATTTTTACCTGACTAGTCTCATATTCTTCATGCAGAGAGGACGTAAAGCAAAGTATGGCCCAGCGATCCCACTACTCTGGGCTGGATTTTTATTGTTGTCATTCTTTGGTGGACTCCAGGTTGAACATAAATCATGAAGGGGACTCAATGAGTTGGTGAGAAAACAGATTTTCCAGCAGTATTTATTGTCATTCCGGTACTATGGAAATTGTGTGTGCATCATAGCAGATGGAATGGCTCAGCAGAGGTTAGAAGAAACAGGAAAGTTATATATAATAAATTTTATAGGCATTTCCTTCTATAGATTTGAGACTCACTTTTGAGATTCATTTGATTTCTTCCATAACATTTTGCCTTAACAAACATTATTTTTTTAGGAAAATGCAAAATAAATAGAAATTAAGCTGTCACAGATTCATAACTTTTCAGAATTCCATACAGTTGAATACATCTAGATTCATGGGTCGTCTCCAGCCTATTGTTAAGTCACCTTTACCTCTATCCAAAGGATTTCCGAATCTTAGCCTATATTTTGCCTATATTTTGTCTTTATTGGTTTTGCAGTTTGGGTTCCTATTTGAAATCCCGTGCTTTAACATGATGCATCTTTGGACCATCTTGTGATACACAATCACTGTCCGAAGAAAGGGGTTAGGAAAAGTCAAGCAAGTGCTGAACAGAAGATGAAAGGGAGCAGACAAGTTAAAATTAAGCTTAATTTTTATTTTCAGGCATACTTGAAAACCAAAGATAAAGGCAGCAACACATCAATGATGACTCTGTGTCAGCCTCATCTATATAAAGACCAGCTATAACACATAGGTCATGGCACCTACTTTACATAAGGTTCATTAATGGCCATAATATACTGCTTAAAAAAATGAGCAACGAAACTAACTAGATGTTTGGAAAATTGAGCCTGTAGGTATACTTGTAATTCATAGTTCTGCAAATGATTTATAGGATGTAAATGAAGTATAACAAATCTTATAGAACTTCATTTTATTAATAAAAAATGAGTCATTTTCATAAAGTTTTGAGCATTGTATTGGTTTTCTATTGCTTGTGTATCAAATTACACACTAGGGAGTTTAAATAACAGATATTTCAAGGACTTACAGTACCCGTGGGAGAAATGCCTACAACAGGTCTGTGGTGGCTTAAGGGTGAGAGGGAGTGCAGTTGGCGGGACTGGTAAGAGGAAGGGAATAGATGAGACCTGGTAGAAAATAGTTAGTCAAGATGGCAAAAACAGGGAAAGGACATTTTCTAGAAAAAAGGATGTGTGTGTGTGTGTGTGTGTGTGTGAGAGAGAGAGAGAGAGAGAGAGAGAATGAGGGATCTTGTCAAGAACAGTTAGAGGGGAGTACTTGAGGGAGTGAGTAATGATTTGTGAGCTCCACAGGATGTGGACCTCAATCCTGACTAGTGGTCAATACATCTGGTGTCTAGATCCTCCATCAAGCTGGCTTGGCACATTTTGGACTCTAACCGTGGGTAGTGATAATGTTAATAGTATTTTATTCTAATGGATATTCAGGCTGAAAAGCACTTTGAATTTCCAGAGACTTCTCAATTCTATCCAAGTATTGTAGAAAACTAATGAAGGATTTTAAAGGGTCCAGATACGACAGTTAAATTTCTACTTTAGAAAGATAAATATGGTGAGTGCTGGACGCTATGTTGGATTACCAAGATCAGAAACATGAAGAATGAGAAAGAATCTGTTATTTTAAATCAGTAATTACAAGGCCTGACTTAAGGTAATGGCATTTTCATCCCTAAATGGGGTTGATGGATGCATGGGTAAATGAGGGTTAATGGATAAAAATAAATTTTGAGTGATACTTTGGGAGTGAACTTACAGGAAATAACATTTCCCATATGTAATAATTTTTACATTTATATACTCAGCCCTGCCTTCCCAGTAAATCTATATATCTATGTGTCTTCAGCAGTTGGATGTCATATAGATATTTTAAATTTCACAAAGTGAAAATAAAAATCTTGATTAATTACTACTCTTTTCCCACTATCTATCTTACCCATTGCATTTATGGCAAATTTCTTCTTCCATGTGTTCTGGGAGAATATTTTGGAATTATCCTTATCACACTTCCTTTCCTTTCACCGCACAACTAAACCAGCAACAAATCCTGGACTCTCCATCTCCATACTATTTTCAGAACATCATCACTCCTCAAAACTTTCACCATGACCACCCTGGTTCACACCACTAATGGGTCTTAGTTGACCTGTTAAAATAGATCCTTAATAGATATTTAAGCACTAGACTTTGCCTTTCTTCCCTAAGATTCAGAGATTCTTCTAAAATCTAAGTAAAGTCTTGTCACTTTCCTGCTCAAAATACTCCAGTGGCCACTCATTCTTCTCAGAGTAGAAGCCAGGTCCTTATCAACTAATGCCACTTTTATGTTTCCCTGAAACCAAAGTCCATAATTGTATCCACAAACATGTTTGTTAATTTAATCAAATGTAAGGAAAAATAAGTAGGATTTCTGTGATCTTCGTATCTCTAAAGCATGATGATTATAAAGGTGCCTTGAGGCCTATAGGATATTTATGGATTTAAGTATTAGCTGACATTTGGGCATGTATACAGTTTAATAGATAATAGAAACACATTCACTTATAGTTGGTAAGTCTTCAAATTGGTAAGAATAAAAAATAATTACCCATCATGTAGAATTTAAGTCTTATAAAATGATAAATGGAAATACATTTTACTGTGAATCATAGCAATTTACTACCAAGCAATTACTAATAAACAATCATAGTAATTACTACTAAGATGTAATATTTAGAATCAGGACTTCACGTTATTCTAAATTCGAATCAACGAACACTTTACAATTTTATCGTATTAATTATCTTAACATCTAGTGATATTTTATGGAGTAAGATGGAGACATTAAAAAATTATTTGAGTACTTTGTCCATTAAGTCATTCTTTTATTTACAGCCATAAAATCATTGATTTAATGTTAGATCACTCAATCTCTCAAGTACAAAGATGCTATAAAATATCGAACTCTGACAAATGTCTAAAAATGTTGACTAAAGAAGGCAAAAGGTTTACTGAAAATGATTCTTTGTTTATAGTCAAGGGGAACATACATTTTGTACTTTCTATTTTGTGTTTTTCTAGGGATAAAATATTTAGTGTAGCAGTGTAAACTATATTCTTAGAGAGCTAGGCCTAACGTGGCTAAAATGGCTGAGAGCTCTAAATACTTTAGGGTGTGCTTAAAGGGAGTAATTTGGAGTAGTTTTCCTCCCTGTTGTAAAATATTATTAGACAGCTGAAAAGTAGGACAGAAATGACAAACAATTTTGAGAAGAAAAATTGCACATGGATGTGAGAACTAAAAACAGCTGATAAATTCCTCTTCCATACAATTAATACAAATGATTATATTGATTAATACATTCACTGTTTCAATTCCTAAATGAAATAATGGGACACTCCAGGGTAGGTTCTGTGCTATAAGCTGCTGACAAAATATTAATATGGTTTACATAGCTCTGCATTCATACAAATTGCAGCAGAGGATGAGAGAGAAAATTTGTAGTGTGCAATGTGGGGGTTCTAACTATAAATTAACAAAAAAGGAGAAACAAGGAAAAGTTCAGGTAGAAGGGTCAATATCCAAGGCCTTGATATTGAGGCCTTGATTTGAGGACTCAGAACTAACATTTAACCTGCATAGAGTGTAGAGAATGAATGGTAAGTCAGGACCAAGGCTATAGGTTAAGGTGGATTATGAAGGTTCTAGTACATAGTGCTAGGAATCTTGATTATTTTTTCAGAATAATGGGAAACCAATGAAATATTTTATGATTCATAGTTTTAGAAGATTTTCTATTTTGGCAAGGATGCTATGGTGGGCTATGGGGGCCAGAATGGAGAAGAGACAGGGCTAAGGCATGGGAGGAATTTACTGGGCTGAAATTGGCCTGGGAAAAATCTGATAGTAAGTGGGATGGAGAGAGGTAAGAGGATTTGAACTGCGTCTTACATTACATCAGCAAGCATATGTGGAAATGATTAATCCAGTCTTTCTCCAAAGAGCTCTATGATGTTTTAACCATATAACAGTCTGCTGAGGAAAGTAAAATACACACATATTTTGAGGGCCATAGTATATAAAACATTGATCTCTATGGACACAAATTATTTATGAGCCTCCTGTTAGGGGATACATGGTAGGGGCAAATGAGGATTAGGTAATAAATGGAGTCCTTGTCTTGATCTAATGATGAACAGACATGCCTATCCATCTGACAGTGTTCTAATGTAATGGTTCATAGAGACTTTGTCTCAATATATTAGTAAACACCAAAAACTGCTGCTGAAAGAAGTCTCATTCAGAGGTGGTCCTGAAAGACAGAGTTAAGGGGAAATTTTCCTGTTAGGTAGAGATTCAGGCCGTGTACCTGATCACCCATTTTGGATGGGCAAAGATGAATGGCTTGTCCAGTTCGTCAGGGGCCTGGAAGGAGCAAGCTTAGAATGTTCTAATCTTAATACCGACCATGTACATGGTGGCTTATAAAGATTCAATAAATTAACTCCTGTCTATTTATTCAGGTAGTGGCTTTTAGAGATCACACTGGAACTGCATCACTTTGGATACACATAAACACTCTCCAAGGGTACACAGGCATGTATAGCTTTAAGTATCACTGGACAAACTTTTGATTTCCTTAGCACAGTTTCTTAAAACTGGTCTGCCTGGAAATATTCAAAGGCATCACGGTCATTCTGCTTTTCCACCCTGCTTTTCATAAGCATCCTTCTCCTACTTTAAATTAGACAGGCATATTCCTCATCCATCCATCCAACTTCTATTATGGAACATTGACAGAGGGTGGAAAAACTTCTGGAGACTCAGAGAACAGCTGGAAACACTAATCTTTTCAAAGTCTCCACTAATTCATAAACTGAATGAGGAAAATCTTTAGTCTTAAAGTTTTACAGAAATACAGTTAAAGCTCATGAAAAGGGGTGTGTGGGTGGCTCAGTTGGATGAGTGTCCAGCTCTTGGTTTCAGCTCAGATCATGATCTCAGGGTCATGAGATCCAGTCCCGCGTTGGGGTCCGTGCTCAACCCAGAGTCTGCTTGTGATTCTTTCCCTCTCCCTCCCCTCTCCCCCACCCCTCCCCCTGCTTGTGCTCTCTCTCTAAAATAAATAAATAAATAAAAACTTAAAAAATAAAGCTCATGAAAAGATACAAACATTTTACCAATAACAGCAAACTAATAATATTTTTATTGTCTCCACCAGTTCTGAGTATATTGGGATAAATATTTCTAAATAAAACAGTAAATGTAAAATTGATAATAATTTGATAATTCTTTGTAAAAATTATTGGACATATTTCTCAGAATGTGAAGAAAAGTACTCTAATGACTAGATAAGAAATCTTATGGCAAATATAATGCTTTAAAATCTTTGTTTTCAATAATATTGAAGCAATAGCTAAATGATTCATCAGTAGTCAGATATCACTGAGCAGTTTCATATACAAACTAAAAAGAATTTCAAAATAAAGTTATATTGCTATAAGGTATTCCTTCAATTCTAATATATTTATTTATGTAAATAAATTTTCTAAACTTTCAGAACAATATATGAAATTAGAGAATTGGTACTGATACCTGTCTCGTTCTCAGAGCAATAAAAAAATGAGGCAAAACCCTCCATCTCATTAAGAAATGCATTTCAAATAAAAGTTATCTTTTACATTTCATAATTAACTAACCAAATTTATAATAAATCTTGGGGGAGGATATTAAATGTAAATAGAAGTTGAAAGAGAAGATGGATTAACATAAAAGTTTGACTGTTAAACATGGTATGTGTGGTGTGTGTGTGTAAACATATAATGGATAGCGGCAGTGATCAAATTGCTGTCGTACAAGGAGCATCCAGTTAGATAAAGTTAGAAGAATGTCAGATTGTTTTGATTTATATATGTCAATATTTATTATATTGAGCAATTATATCATATGAGCATATCAACTATTTAAAATGAAAATTCAGGTTTCCAATAAAAATATTTGAGGCCTTCTATCATTTTTCAAAAAATTAAATGTTAAGAGAATTAAATAGGCTGAAGTCAATAGCTCTAGGTGGTTGGTTGAGTTTTCCAGGCTCAAGTATTTCTGATTCAGTGTTATCTGAAAATTTCCTTTATAATGACTCTAGAAAAAAATAGTTCACATGAATGAAATCACATAAAGAAATTATTATGAACTTTTACTAAAATATGTACTTAAACTTTGAACTCCTATGGAAGGTTGTTTCTAAAAGAAATGGCATGGGTCATGGACATGTGGGTACAGTAAGTTTCAACCACCTGGTCAATGTGGGCTTTTAATTGTCACAGTAGATATATTTATTCCCTTCTGCACATATTACCTGGAACAAAAATATTAAACTGCCTCTATACAATGCACATTTTTTTTTCAAGATTTATTTATTTATTTTAGAGAGAGAGTGAGAGAGCATGAGCAGGGGGAGGGGCAAAGGAAGAGGAGGAGAGAGAGAGAAGCAGACTCCCCACTGAATGCAGAGCATGATGCAGGCTCGACCTCAGGACCCTGAAGTCATGACTTGAGCTGAAATCAAGAGTTGGATGCTTAACCAACTGAGCCACCCAGGCCACAATCAAATTAACTTTAATTATATATATATATATATATATATATATATATATATATATATATATATACAATCTCTAATGGCAGAATCCTAATAGGATCATTATGGGATTGATTTGAAATTTCTAGTTGAATTGTTTCAGCTATAAATTTGGAGGAAACTCGTGAGTCTTTGTTTTCAATAAAAATTGTATATCATCTGCTCAATTTCAATGAAGTTGGAAAAATTCAGTAATATATGTGTATTTAATCAGTACCTGAAAATTGGGTTTTATTTCTCATACAGTTGAAATTCTAATTAGTACCTGTCATTCTGTTGAAAAAAAAATTCTAAAATCTATACCATGGAGAAGAATTGTATTATATTATTTAAGTTTTCACTAGGTATTTTATAGAGATTACTCATTGATTAGTTTTTATTCAACTTTAATCCCACATTTCAGTTTTCAGATAATGATAGGATTGTTGTAGCCAATGTGAATGCTTTATAAGTGAAATGCATGTTTAAAAATTTTAGTTTAACAATGATCACTATTAGCCTTGGCAATAAAAGTCAGATTCATAATTTATTTTCTTCTGTTTTAGGCATTGACCTAGAGTCATATCTTTTCATGTCAAATGGAAAGATACTGATAACACTTTTCTTAAAACTGAAGCAATGAAAATAACAGTCCTTTGGTTAGGTAACTGAAGGTCAAGACTCCCAACTCCCAAATCTCAAGTTATATTACAAGAAGTATGAATAATGTATTCTTTAGAAAATATCCTTTTATTCTTCATGCCACTTTTTTGCATGTAGTGCATCACTAAAGTATTGGATTAGATGGTTGTTAAATGACCAAATTATGTTGTTGTCAACCAACATTCTGAGTTTGAGTATTTAATAACACTATTGGTCACTTTTAGTTTTATTATATGATTTTTTAAGGAAATAGTACTCTTAATATTCCTAGCCTAGAGGTTTTAATTTTTTCTAAGCTTGAGTGCTTTTCCTTGGTGCCATATATAGAACCTGCAAACATAATGTGTATTATGATGTTCTTGGCAGGAAATAGATGAATAATTTCCTGAAGGAGTAATTGAAGAGGCTGTTTAAAGGGATTATTTTAAGAGTTTGGATAGGGAGAAGGGAAACAGAAGGGTTGGCTAAGGACTCGGGGACGGGGGACGAGTAACAGAAGAAAGCCCTGAATATACCTTGCTCTGAAGGCACAAGGGCCAGGAGTACAGGGACGTCAAGGGGAGCTATTGTGGAGGGACAGGGACCACCAGCTGTTAAAGAAGAATAAGATCACTGCCCAAACTGCCCTGAACAGAGTAGAAGAGATCTGAAATATCCACAATTCTCACTCCTCCTGATCTGTAATCCCTTGCAATTTCTTCCCGTTGACTGAAAAGCTATATATTATATATATTTTCTAGAGATAGGCAAAATAACATTTTTATTCACTTTTTCTGAAAAATACCTTTGCCAAACTCTCCAATCATTACCAACACTCTTAATGAACATAAATTGCCCTAGACCATTTCCTAATAATTAGTACTAAGACAGTGATGGTTATAGTATGCTAAAATATTTTGAGATTGGCACTACTAATTTTAAATCTCCAGGAACCACAAAATAGCCTATTTCCTATAGATACGGAAAAAGTGATTCATTCTTTTCTTTGAATGTGCATTTCCTGTTTTGTGTGTGTGTGTGTGTGAGAGAGAGAGAGATTAAATGCTCTTCCCAGTGTACCTTAAACTCAAGAAACTTGCAAAATTTTGAAGCTACTTATATAAGGACTTCCAAGGGCTTAAAAGCCTAGCAAAGAAATATTTCAAACCAGTGAGTTTTTAACATTTTACAGATTATTTTACATAAAGTAAAATAATATCAAAGTAGGAGAATGTGATTCTGTAGACAGAGAGATATAATCCCCAAGGCAATCCTGCTCATTCCAAATATTCTAAGCAATTTTGTGTTTGGAAAATGGAGAAAGCGTTTCCCACAGGTTTAATCTACTTGACATTGGTAAACTGAAGGAAAGGATGAAGGTGCAACTGACAGTCTTCTTTTATGTGTTTGTCATATATTCTCATAAATCTGTGTCATTTTAGGGGTAATGTGTTTTTGTTTGTTTTTGAACAAGAGAATTTAAAATGCTCTATCATAGGTACTGAATATAACAATGTCAATTACAAATTTGTAAAATTTGTAAAAATAAGTAGCCGTGAAAGATGAAACCTGATATAAATACAAAGATTCTTTGCAGTTTGGAAAAATGTTATATGTACTCAGTATTCTTCCCTGCTTTCTAAAATCTTAAATTACTATGTTCAGAGACAGAAAGTTGTCTAATATGCCAAGAGATCTGTGTTTTATGTGAGAATTCATTTCAGCATTTAAAGGAACAGCAAATAAAGTCACAGTTTAAATAATACCTACCTAAGTCTATACAAACACAAAATATTCCTGAGAAAGAGCAAACAAGTGTTTGGGTATAACCAATTAACTTCTTTCAGTGCAAGATTATTTTTTCTATTTAACTCTAGTATAAGGAAGTATAAAATAAACTATAAAGCATAAAGCAGCTTATGTTTCAATGTTGGGAAAATGATGAAATTATTTAAATGTATGAATTAACTCATTTTTTGTTATAAAACAATTAACATATTAACAAATATACACTTTAAGAAAATGTTATGGTCTTTTATACCATATTAATCTTTCAAAAGAAAAAGAAATATGCATTTTCTCCAGAGAATAACTGCAATTCTAGAGAGTATATTTGTGTTAAAACAACCCCAGTGATGGAAATATATGATTCCTTTATGTTTAAATTAATGCCATGCTAGAGTCATTTATAAACAATGAATATTTTCACAGAGTATCAACTCTTTTATTCTTCAAAATAGGTGACCGTGAAATTTTTGTTGTTACAACTTATTTCCCAAAGCCTTATGAGTAATTGGGCATACCTTAGAAAGACTAAATTCAAGTAGCAGAAATTCACAATCCTTTCCTTAGGCTTACATGACTTTAAACACAGTGTAAAAAACATATATGACTTGTCATGATGAACATAGGTTATTTATGGCTATTTAAATATAAATAGATAGAGATATATACACACATATGCTTGCACGTATTATAACTAGAGTATATTGTATATCTTACAAGCCTGTGGGAGTGTGTGTGTTCCCACACACATAACTCTTCCTCTGGGTGAGGGGACGGAGGAAGGAACACAGGCTTGTGGAGATAGAAGCTCGTGGGGATGGAGAAGAGAACAAGAGAAAGACATCATTAAAGAAGAAATCGTGAGGGGGTCTATGGAAACCTCTTATTCTTGAGGCATGATAAAAAGATACACATGAAGTCTCAATTTTGCATCCCCCAGCAGCTGACCCAGAGCCACGGAGGAGTTTGTCTGGGAGGCGTAGTGAACACTGGCAGAGTAGGGGGAACTGGGGTACACGTGTTTTTGTAGCCAGGTACCACTGGGATGCTTGGAATTGCATACTGGGTGGCGGGGGGAGGGGGGAGGATTATGAGATTTGTCTAAAACCAATGGCTCTGAATTATGTCACTAAAGGTGCAAGAAGGCTGAGGTATTTATACACCAGCTTCCTGGAGTTATTGTTGGAGGACAGCTCCTGAGATGTGTTAGCTCCCTAGTGTTTAGGCCTTCAGGACCTGCGACATGGCGGGGTTCATGACAGTCGCAAAAACGCAGAGCATGGCAGCTGGAAGTCTGTGGGACAGGCCGCTAGGTCCATGGACAAGGAAGGGCCCCACGGCATCTATAGTCACTCACATAGACATTTATGTGTTTGTCGAAAGTCAAGTCCCAGTGTTCATACATGCAACATTTATATGTAAATCATAAATACATTTACATATGTTTATTGACTAAGCATGACAACAGCAAATATCCCCTCAAAAGGACTTTTTTTTGGTGTAATAGAGCAAAACTTTCAAGATAAAATGTGTTGTATGATGTTCTGCATGAGTAAAAGGTTAGCATAAAGAAGAACCGGGATTTATTTTGAAAAATCATGGCTAAAATGAACAGTGTCCTTTCCTCCCACAGCATACGATGCTCTGTGGAATTTCAGTGCACAAATATTCAATTTTAGAACCTTTATCACAAAAGGGCAAAATCCTTTTGGAGAATATATGCACATTTTATCTGTCACTTCTGAATATTATTAATGAGCAATAAATGGTATTTTAAAGTTGTTCTTTTAAGGATAAAAAAAAGTCAGATGCATAATTTACAGAATTGTACTCTCTCATCCTAAGTTTCATGGAAACCTAACAGTGGTGAAATTAAAAATAATAATAAAAAAAGAATTTTCCTATATTCTTTATACACTATATTTTTTTATTTTTACTTAAGAGAAAACAAAATGTTAATCTCTCTTGTTATAGGCTTGTTAGAGGCTATGCCTTAGTAATGAGGAATAATTTGTACAGAGAAAAATGCCTGTTTTTCTCTCTGAGTCATGTTCCTTTTTTCAAAGAAAATTGTTTCTCAAAAGAAGTCATTGTCTTATCAAGCCATTTAATATAATACCTTCCCAAGCCATCTATTTATAAATATTTATAAATAAATCACTTCCAGTGCATAAGTTTTTAGAAATTAAATTCTATAATACTGATAGTTCTTGACAGTAATTTCCTGTTTGAATATGGACCATTTTGAAAATACTAAATGTTAATACTTTTATATTCTATAGAGAAATCAGAATACACATATACACATATGCACACAATCATTAAAAATATAGAAATTAATATAATAGGTTGTGACTTTTAAAATCAAATACACTCCATAGGTCAAAACATTTCAGTTCAAGTGCAGAAATCAATTTTGAATTAAAAAATCAAAGGACACATATTGAATGGAGCACTGGGTATTATACACAAACAACGAATCATGGAACACTACATCAAAAACTAATGATGTAATGTATGGTGATTAACATAACAATAAAATAAAATTTTAAAAAATCAAAGAAAAAACAAATGGGCAAGAAAAATAATTTGGGAGAGAGGCATGATCATATATTATTTTTCTTTATTACCCAATTCCTATGCCATAACATAATAGTACTTTCATAAGAAAATATTAAAATGAATATTAAAATGAGTAAAGAAAAATAATTTGGGAGAGAGGCATGAGCATATAATATTTTCCTTTATTACCCAATTTCTTTGCCATAACATAATAGTACTTTCATAACAAAATATTAAAATGAATATTAGGGATATGCCACATGACATCAAACAAGTTTTAAATCTAATGACAAAATTTCATGAAACAGAAAACATTGTTTCTTATTATTTACTCATTTGGCTTGAAAATTTCTGCTTCTGAAACATAAGTCCATGTTTTCATAACAACCAAATAAAGTTTCATCTTTTTTCTCTTCCCTAAAGTTTCTAGGGATAAAAAAGTTGAATACTAGTTGCCAATCTGGTTTCCAGTTCCCCTCAGGCATAGCCACTGGGATGGTTGGTAGAATGACAGTACTGATGTCTCTGGGTAGGAGTGAGCATTGATTGTGGGAGAAATTGACTGAATTATGAGAACACATGATGGAGAGAAAGTGGAGGATCTCAGCTAAAGAGAGCAAGTTTATTGTTATCATAGATTGTCATTTCTTGGCATTTGTATCTATTATTCTGTTCCTATTTATCCCATCTACCACCTCAATTCCTCCCTTGATCTACACTTCAGAGAAGGTGAGTAACACTCAGCCCCTGGGCATGCCAAGTTCTCTGTCCCTCCTGCTTGTACACATAGAGCTCCACATCCAAGAAATCTCTTCCTGTTGCTGTCCCTTCCTCCGCCACATTGACCAACTTCTAATCACCCCTGTCATCCTTTAGGTGTGAGCTGAAGCTTCATTTCCCCAATAATTCTTCTCACAACAACTTGACATTCCCCACATTTACCTTATGGTACTCTAAGGTACCACTTACCTTAAGGTACCTTAGAATACCTTACCTTTACTCTAATTTCTTGTTTTAATTGTTTACATTTCCTGTAAGTGAGTAGGCACCATGAGACTAAGCCCAGTAAATGATATGTCTACTGTTCAGCAGTTAGCTTCGGCTCACATCATAACGAATGAGAAAGTCAGAAAGATATCTATCTCTGTCTCCACATCTATCTGTCTGTCTATCTATCTATCTATCATCTATCTATTGAGAGATGGGAGGAAAAAAATGAGTGATAAGAGGAAGACAGAAAGAGGGATGAGAGAAAAACCAAGTTGCCTGATGTCAAAGCCTCTAATTGTTTATATTAAAAAAAAAATTAAGAAAGAAAGAGAGAGGAAGGAAGGATGGAAGGAAGGAAGGAAGGAAGGAAGGAAGGAAGGAAGGAAGGGTGGAGGAAAGAAAAAGAATAAGAAAGGAAGGAAGGAAAGAAGGAAAGAAAGAAAGAAAAGAAAGAAAGAAAGAAAGAAAGAAGAAAGAAAGAAAGAAAGAAAGAAAGAAAGAAAGAAAGAAAGGAAAGAAAGAAAGAAAGAAAGAAAGAAAGAAAGAAAGAAAGAAAGAAAGAAAGGAAGGAAGGAAGGAAAGAAAGAAAGAAAGAAAGAAATATAGATAGATGTTCACAGTGATTATATACTTTGGAGAAGACCTGAGAAACTGGGAACATATCACTGATACCACTGATGTCAAAATCAGTCATATTTTTTTCTGTCTACATTTGATATTTTTCTATGTATATGCTATAAAGCTAAACAGATATATTGCCTGTTGTTTAACTCATGTGTTTGATAATTTATGTTATCTTCAGGATACTCCTAGGTCTGGAGAGCAGGAATTTGAGGACATATTGACTGATGTGAGGGACAGAGTAGAGGGTTAAATCTCCAAGTTTTGTTTTATTTTTCTTGATTTTCTGACTGATCTTCTAAATAATTGTAATAAAATTCTATCATTAAAAAAATCATAGTATAAGCAATATGCAAATAAAGCACAAGTGATGGTTTTATTACAAACCAATTGAAAAACAGAGTGTGACATCTATGCAGAATAGTATGGGATATATCTTGCTATTCAGTTGTGCTGAACTGGGGAACAAATAACTAGCTCTTTCACATCCTTACTACATAACCAAGCGTACCATATTGTGAGAAAAAATAAGAGCACTGTATCTCTTTCTGGGTCTGTTAGGCTTGCTTTTCTATATCCTAAAAATCTGAGGTATGGAGACTCATACAGTAGTTGTCTTGTTTTCTAATGCTGCAGAATGTCCAGAAGAGAAGTGAGTGTTCAAAGATTAGGCAGTGACTATATCTTTAAGCAAAACAAAAAATCAAAACTTCTAAATTCTCCAGGTAGTGCTTTTTCATTAGGCCATGATTATCGGACTCTCTGGTACTATACAGAGCAATAACTCACTTAAAGTAAAAGTCAAGTCACACTTAATAGTGTGGATTATGAGAGCAGGGCTTGTTTATCGTGTGACTGCAAAATTCTGCTCTATGCTTTTTTCCAAAGAGGATTTCTTAGAATGCATGTGCAATGTATCACTTATCAGTAATATATTAAAATTAAACCAATAAGAAAAGCACAAGTGATGATATTTATCTCTACCTTTCTATATTAGAATAAGGATCTATAAGCAGTGGCAAATAATGACCACCACCACAACAAATCCAGGAAATTGTGTGTTTTCAGTGACCATATATTTGACATGAATTAACTTAATAAATGAGCTGAGCTATTCTATTCTACATCAAATTTTAATTTTCTAGTGATGATCTACTAAGAGAAAAATTGTATTAAATTCCTCTGGTTGTTGTAACAAATTACCACAAATTTAGTGGCTTACAACAGCAGAAATGTATTCTTCTATAGTCCTGGAAGCTAAAATTCTGACAAGGTATCTCCAAGCTAAAATCAGAGTGTCAGCAGGGTGACATTTCTTCTGGAGGTTCTAGGGGATAATACATTTCCTTGCCCTTTCCAACTTCTGGAAGCCTCATGCATTCCTTGGCTCTTGGCCCCTTGCTCTGTCTTCAAGCGAACAGTATAGCATCTTCCAATACCAATCGCTCTAACTGTGACCTCTGATTCCATAATCACGGCGCTTCCCTCTTATGGCATCTTGGTGATTATAGTAGGCCTCCCAGATATCCAGAATAATCCCCCAAAGTCAGGATTCTTAAAATCACATCTGGAAGTCCCCCTTTCCATGTAAGGTAACATACTTCAGAGACTCTTTTGGACATCTTTTTGTCTATTACATGGACATCTTTTGGAAGGAGACATTATTTAGCCTACCACAGAATCCCTTGGTACACGTGGTGTCTTTTTGGGAGAAAAAGTGGACTGGACAGGTACTGCTTTGGTATGTTTAGTGTTTGTTGTTGGTAAGTCAATCCATTTATCAGTTACCAGTCTTGCTACAATTTTTTCTGCAGATTTCTAGTTTTCTTCCATGCACATTCACAAGAAATAAATTTCCTATTATACGTAAGATTAGAAACCATCAGAAAATGGTTATTTGAAATCTTGTGAAATTATTTCTTAATAGCATTTGGTTTCAAATGGCAGAGTTTTGTTTGTTTGTTTTTATTCATTGCTTCTAGGAAGTCCAGGAAAAGAGATTTTTTTTTTCTCACTTCTCTTAAGGTGCTAATTTTATCGGCAGTTCATGAGCAAGATTTATTTTTCTATATATATATATCAGAAATGAAGAGAGGCTATGAACATATCCTGCTTAGATATATTGGATTACCTCTGGTAGGTGTCTCAGTTTAAATTGAAGTAATTCATTGTAGTGTACTAATATTTATGAAGTTATTTCACCAAATATGACAACAAAACATGTAGAGTAGGCATTTTGTAATAACAGCTATATTGTGGAATGTAGCAACAATTTAATAAAATTGATGTATATTGTGAACTTGCTTCACATATTGGAGTAGAAATTCTTTAGACAACATGGACAGTAGAATGGCCATATATGCATTGGGGAGACTTATAATTTCCAATAAAACTTTCCCTATATAGGGCATGGTGTCATATCAATCACATTTTTATCATATGCTATTTTACTGAAGCACAAATAATAGCTCTATTGTTTGTGCACAATTTGTGCATGGAAATAGTGAATAATTTCTATGCTTAATAAATTGTCTTACTGAATGACTTGGACAGTGAGATAAGATGCAAATCTCTCCCTTATTAATTCTGAAGTTAAGCATTCTTAATTGGGGTATGGTGCACTGGAGGAGAAAGTTGTACATACTGTCTTTTGAATTCTAATGCATTTTTGGTGTAATGACCTTGTAACAGAACATTAAAATTTGTCTTATATATCATGAAATTGTTTAAAGGTTATTTTTTATTATACACATTTTTAGGTCATGATTTTAGTATGCAAAAATTCCTTAAATTTAAATTTCTCTTTTTATAACAATGGACAGATGAATGTCACATCTGTGTATAGAATTTTGATAGTGATATTCAAAGTACATCCACCCTCAGTTGTGGTAATTTTAAATAACTCTTTTATCTACCAAGCCATTGTATGCAGTGAAGGTTCATAAAAATGTTGGACTCAATTCAAATATAATGAAAATGTGTAAAAACATACGAATCTAACACTTTGTATCCTGAGGCAAGTTGCTATTTAATATACAGTATGTGTTGCTTGAGTATTATATTCAGGAAATTCAAAACACAGCAATATATAAAAATGTTTTTCCTTAAGTGATCAGGGCTTAATTGAATAATTCACTGTTTTTTAAAGTCACTATTTTATGGGTCTAAAAAATTGTCCAGTCTCATAAATCAAATGGAAATCTCAAGCGTCCTTATATACACACAAATGCACACCATAGACACTCAAGGACTATCTGAGCTCTCATTAATTCTTGGAATGTGCAATAAATCTGGAGAAGCCCAGTATCCATATACTTTGAAGATTAAAAGTAAATAAATTCTACTAAAGCAGATGGGAAGAGATTATAATCATAAAAACAAGAAACTTGTTTCCTGTTGAGGACAAGATTACAGCAAATTAACCAGGCTATTTCTTTGTCTAGTCATCACATTGTCGCAACCACATTAATTAAAAATATATCTACACTGATCAAAAATTTTTATCAATTCTACAATAATCTCTAATGGGGGAATTTGAGTATATATAACATTATGGGGCTATGGGTAGAGACTATCCATGATGATACCTATCTGGCAGCTGGAAATATGGAGCAAGAGTTTAAAAATAAGGTCAGGACGTGGATAAAACTTTAGAGATATTCTTATAGAGGTGGTATAATAATAAATTACAGAATTAAATAAGATTACCAAAGGGATGAATATATATGGCAATAATTCTCAATCTGTGGGTGCATAATAACCACCAAGAGTGTTTGTTAGAAACTGAGACTTTTGGTTACTGCTCCAGGTTTTCTGATTTGGTAGATCTGGATCAGAGCTGGAGAATTTACAGGTGCATAAAATTTCCTTGGTTATCCTAAAGCAGATGATTACAAGATTATGAGAAAAATGCCAGAGAGTTGTGACTAATAAAGACAGGTGGAGCTTTCTAATGTATTTACATTCAGAGATAAAGAGTGGGAAGAAAAGTAGAAGACAATGGTGGAAAAACAGAACAAAACAAAGCAACACAAGTTTCTAAAATATACTGTGGAAAACTAGAGAGTCTTAATGTCATGAAAACTAAGGAAGAAGAGTGATGGAAGGGTTCATCAATGTTTTTCAATATTAGAGAAAGTTACAAAGAAACTATTGTAAACATATGAATTTGTGATGATCCGTGGTGACATCATGTGTACAACATGGTAAGCAGAAGAGAATTATTAGGACTTACAGAATTAAAAAAGCCATCAACATAGAGGATTATTTAATGTATGATGACAAAGGGTAGCAGAAGGTAAGGTAACGTTAGTTTTAGAAGATGTTACTTTTTCATTGTTGTAATGTTGGGAGGAAAGATAGGAATTTTAGCAAAAGATGGACCCAGTAAAGAGGAAGGAGTAAAAATATGAGAAGAAATAATGAGTGCAGCTTTGAAGTAAAGGCAGGAACTGAAATGCTCAATTGCAGAGCTCTCTGGAAAATAGGAGTTACATGTATGTGTGTATACATGCATTCATGCATATGCATGTTTACATGGGTGGTATGCATATATATAATATTATATATGTAATTATATATATAATATATATTATATGTGTAGTTTTATTTCCTCCTTATGCCTTTTCTGCTCCTCCTCTTCCTGCTCCCTCTTCTTCACACAGAAAAAAACAGTGAAAGAAATCACAAAGACATACTGCAAGAGATACAATTAAAAATGAGTGAAAAAAATAACAAAATAAAATTGAGGGAGAGCACATTGAATGGTCTTGATCTTCTCAGGAAAGTGTGCAGAAAGGACACTTGAAAGGGGAAGAGGAAAACACACCTCAGGGCTTAACAGAGCTGAAGAGATTTGGAAGCAGCTCTTAGATAAGATTTGGAAGTGGTACACTGGAAAATAAGAACTAGAGTTAATTTGAAATAAATAGAAGAGTTGTAGGACATCACATGTTCAGTCCATTAAAGTTGGACTAACCTATTAGGTTATATTACTTTCTAGTAAGAAAAAAAGAAAGAAAGAAAAGAGTTTGTGTGGGAGGGGAGCATGTTCTCACAAATCCTGGCATTGTGGAAGCAGGAAAAAAAGAAGTGGAAATGGTGGTCTACTCATAGTCAAGAGCACAAAGACAGGTAGAGCAGAATGCCAAGAGGTGGGTTTTTAAGCACATGAAATTGTGCACCGTGAAAGGGTCTGAGCAGAGAAGTAGTGGAGGAGAGTGTTCTCCATTGACAGGAGAGACGAGAGCAGCTGACAGACCACAGGCTGGTGAATGTGAAGAAACGTGAGCACTGGGTAAGGGGGGAGTAATGAAATCAGACTTCTGATAATAGGGAGTAGTCTGCACTTGGTCTGCAGTATGAAATGCCATTTATCTGACCTTTCAAAGACTATGAAAAATGTCAGAGGTGGAGTTTCTATTTCAGAGTTAAAAAACAGGGATCTTATATGCTACAGCATTAAAAAAAATAATCTTAAAATTTTAGTTTTTCTTTCCTACATATGTTGATTTCTGACCAGGTGGATGTCTGTTAGATTTGTAATTCTTTCAGTGGATATGTTCTGACCGCTTTTCAGAAATATTCCAGTTTTTCTGCTGGGTATACATTTACATAGAAGAAATTGGAAATATTTTCTCAGTTCTTTTCATTGTCAAGGTTAGAGAATTTTGAACTTTTTTGCTCTTTATATCTGTCAAGTATTAGTTATGTGAAAGTGCATAATAAACACCATTTATCTGTGATTATAACATCGCCACTTCTTTCAGAAAAGGCCATTGGCACTCGATAGGTTATATACTACAAATGTGTGAAACAAATTCCAGGCCTGTTTGTACAAGCGTGCTTTTGTCCTTAGATGACTTTTCTTACAGAACACGATACAATGACAAGTATCAGTTATCTAATGAAAATGTTTAGTTTCCCGATTAAAACGCTATGCCTGGCCTACTTTTAGTCCATATGGCATGAGACCCGTATCTTCAGAACAGAAGAAACACTGAAGGCTTCATTTGTACACACTCCCTACCTGTGCTAATGTGATAGATTTTATCAATTTTCCATTTGTCTTAGGCCCCGAGTTAATGGAGCAAAAGTCTTTAAGCTCTCCTAACTCATCTTCTAATTTCAAGTAACGATTGTAATAGCATTTAAAGCTCAATAAAAAAATATAAGCTAGAAATATAGAAAGATATATTTAAAGCACCACATTAAAAATCTATAGCACTTTAGAGTATGTCATGTCCTTTTATGCAGAAAACTTATTCTAAATTTATATATACATATGTAATATGTATACACATATAAGTATGCATGGGATAAATGTGATAAGAGATATGCAGATATATTGCATTTTTATTAAGTAATAATACACAGGTATTGATAGAGAAAATAAAAATATTTAGATAGATATAGATGAAGCTCACATCTAGAGAGTATTCTTATTCACATTCTGAAAGATCATCCGCATCATGTTCTGGGTTAGTTGAGCTGAATTAAGAATATCATACCCATAACCAAGGAAGTATTCCATGGGCTGGAGTTGAGATTTGTTTAGTTTTTGCTAAATCAATAATAAGCACCAAAAAGGTAATAAATCTTGATAATGAAGTAACAATCCATATATGTAATAAGTAGAAAATAGTACATTTTATTACATAGTGAAAACATTCCTTAAATTCTTAAATTCTGGTATTTAAACAGTAGTGTTTACTGTATCTTTTGCTGGAACTGGATTTATTTTGCTTTCAACAACACACACACACAAAAGTAGATCGATACTGGTAATAAATCTTTAAACGCTTTTTAACCTTACAAGTTCTTTATATGCTGAAGGATAATCAATAAGCTCGGCAGAAATACGGTATGTGATTCATCTTTTAAGGCAGTGTTATTCTATGACATAATGCCAATAACTCTGAATGTAAATGCCAAGATCAATTTTGTTTCTGAAAGATTATTCAAACAAATAAAGTAGTATGAAATAAGCACTTTTATTTACAAATATGCTAGATTAATTATAACTGTTTTATCTGTGATATTTTAGAAAAAAACAGTAACTTGAATCCACTACAATTTTCTTCTCTTGAGATATTAATAATCACCTGAATGTGTCTATAAAACTGATATCAATTCAAATATGGATTTTTTACCTACATAGATTCTAACTTAGTATTAGTGATCTAGTTCAATTAAAAAGAAGACCTTTATTTTTCAGACTCAAGGAAAAACATAAAGGCAATAAACCAAGATTTTTTGTATTTTTTCCCCAATGAACACATTTTATCTCACTTTGGCAACTTTTTTCAAATTAATTTTTATAATTATATTTGATTATACATATGTATGTGAAATTCATAACAGAATCTCTCAATGAATAGTTATTTTGAGACAAATAACAATTTTATTTTATCTTATCTTCCTATTATAACAATAATTTGGATAATAGAGCTGAGATTTCATATGCACTTGTATTATTTCCCAATAGATAAATTTTATGCACTTTTCAAAATTCATAAAATTTTACAGCATAAAAATCGAATCTTAAAGTCTGCAAATGAAAACATCTAAGAGGTTAGGGGATCATAGGACAGAATGCAGACTATGAGAAAATAATCTAATGTTTGCAAATATATTAAATTACCTCACTGAAAGGGGCGGGGGGGTTGTCAACCTAAGTAACTTTAGAAATGAGTGGATTTTGTTAACATTAAAGGTGAAAAGAATTGTACATTAGCACAGTACTCAAATAGATAACTTTTTTCCTGGAGGAGTATGAATTCTCAATCCATATACATGTTTACTGGAATTGAAAATTTACATAATGAATGACAAAAATGAAAGTCTGGTGTCTCTTTTTTTTTTTGGTCTTGTTTGGTTTTGGTAGGGGATTATTTCCTTTAATATCCAAATAAAGGTGTTTCGTTGTTGAGAGAGGTCACAAAGCAGCAAAGGGAATACGGTTAGAATAACATATAGTAGAGGATTAGATGTGATGTGATTAGATTAGCATGAACTCTTGTTACTTAATACAGTTGAAAATAGTACGTGTGATACAGGACATGATCCCAGATTCATTCTGCTAATAACTGCTACTAAAAGACGAAACAAAATATGTGGGAAAATAATATGTGGGAAAAAAATCCCCTTAGTTGTACAAACTGAAGAGAATCACAGCATACCAGGCAAATAAGTGGAAAGAACCTAAACAGGCTTTTTGAAAAAATTATGGTGCAAGGACAGAAAAGAAGAAACAAACTTAAAAGAATGTATTTGAAAAGCAAAAAACGGCTACCTATGAATGGGAATAAGGAAAAATATTTCTTTATAATGTTCAAAAGAATAAAATACCCCCCAAACATGCAGATTGATGACTCTAGACTTATTCACTGGGTCCAGACATACTCAAATAACAAGGGTTAGAAAACAGTACTTGAAGACGTAACTAGATTTCTGAGAAATTTGTCAAAATAAAGAATTTAATAAAAAGGAGTCAAAATTGTGAAAGGTTCAAGAGCTAGTAATACTTAAAATTAGTTTAAGTTGTTCTGCTAGCTTAAGTGTACCATGCTGTCAAGGCTAAGATATTCTTGAAAAAGTAAATAATAAATGATGTAAAATACTTTTAATATATTATTCTGTTCTTTTAACTAATGCGATTCTTGTTCTTTTAGCAATCATGTAATGAATAGGGGAGAAAAAAACCTGTTGCTTTTCTCAGTTTATACAGTAGCAGCTAATAGTTTCTTTTAGTATTTATGATAAAGATAGAGATAAATTGATCTCTTTTAAATCATATTTTTATCATTGAATTATATGATTTTATGTATGTGTGCATATACCTAGGAACATGTCTATAAACATACTGCCTTAATAGTGTTATTTCTAGGTTGTAAGATCTCAGTTAATATTTATTTATTGCATTATTCTAATTTGGTTTTCAATGGTACAGATATATGGCTTATCCAATTAAAAAGGAAAATAAATGTGACTGAATGTTAGCTCTTGAGTTCTAGATAGCTACTTTGAATAGTTCTGCAATATTTATCCACTGTACTACAGTAGAATCATAGAAACTGATTCTATTTTGTCTAAAACTGACTTCTAAACCAAATTATGTGAGAGGAAGTATTTTTGACATGGCCCAGTGATCCATATAAACTTACTAATTTTATTTTTTTCCATAATCATGATTTCAATCCTTTAAAGAAACTGCTAGTTTTGTATGACCATGTAAACAGAGACACTCAATTCTCAAAATACCCTATTAAATGCAGTCAAAGAGTCAGCAAGGCAAATAATATATTCAGTAGTCCTTACCTGAAATATTTTATGAAGATCTATGCTTGTGTCAAAGCTTTCTTGAAAATAAAACTTGACCATATTTTAAAGTCCCCAGATTTAGTCTTAATGTGTGTTTGGGTGTATGTTCTATTGGTAATGAAGTATACTGTAATATGAAGATTTCATAGCAATTATAAGAAAAACTCATTGATCCATATGGTGTGTTTACATATATCTGGTCATTACAGTTTCAAATCATTTAGCTAGATAGCTGGAAAGTTGAATATTATATTACATGCAAATTAATGAAGATCTATAGATATACACCAAACAGCAATTTTCCAAACGAGCACAGACTGAAGTTTGAAAAATCAATACAATATCCTTGTTACAATGTGGCAAGTACTTATTGATTTTAGACATTGCTATTCTTTCCTGGAGCTCCATGCATTCTACATTTTTCATTTTTATATTACGCTGTACCAGCTAGATGCCACTGGTTTTCTCAAATTAAGTAATGTCCTTTTGCTTTTCCTTTTCTTTAATGTTTTGGTGATACTTTAATTAATGTATTTTTAGGCAACATTTAACCTTTTCCAAAATAAAACCAAAAATCAGATAAAATGTTACTCAGGACCTTATTTACCTATCACAATTTAATTTTTATTTATGAGTTTTATGTAAAATTGAGTTCTGGTTACTCCCTTTCCTTAGGAAGAAATAGAGAAATTTGCACATTCATAAGGGGTTCTTTAAGGACCTTACAGTTCCCCTTCCTTACATGGGAAATAGATTTTCTACCTCTTAGGTAAGTGGCAGGGTAGTGTAGAAATTAAGCCACATATAAATATCCAAAAAAAATACATACTGTGGTAATTGCCAAAAATATTGAAAACTATAACATATAATGGGTTTAAATTAAAGGAAGACTTTCAATCCCATATTAAAATATTTTTTATATTATTTCAGAGTGATAATACACTGAAATCATTTTCTAATATATTTGTGGCATGCCCCCATTATTCATCAGTCTTTAAAAACTTGGTTATTTATCCTGAGAGATACTGACATTCACCTGTACATATGGTAGACATTCTCTTAAGGGTCATTACTGTAAGTGCTCTATATCTGAACCACCTCCAAGGCTCTTCTTGGTGCCCACATGCTGAATTCCTCCTGTCTTACCAGCTAGGCATGCTTGATTTTCACATGAAACTGTAGCCTCACTTTATTTTTTTTTATTTTTTTAAAGATTTTTTTATTTATTTGACAGAGAGATAGAGAGAGAGAACAAGTAGGCAGAGAGGCAGGCAGAGGGAGAGGGAGAAACAGGCTCCCTGCTGAGCAGGGAGCCCGATGCGGGGCTCGATCCCAGGACCCTGGGATCACGACCTGAGCCAAAGGCAGCCACTTAACTGACTGAGCCACCCAGGCGCCCCTGTAGCCTCACTTTAAACCTCACTTTGCATAGTGAGGATTTAAGAAGGTTTGGCCTCATTATGTTATTCATCGTTACATTTTTGGATAATCCGATTTTGACCAAAATTTTGTCTCTGTTGTAAAAGCTGCCTTGCTCCTGAAACCCTGTGTGCATTTTGTGTCTTTTTAGAATTAGGGGCATGCACTTTCTTTGCAAGGTCTATCCATCCCTCCATCCTTCTACGCAACTTGTTGATTGTCTGCTATTACTCCTTCCCTTCCATGAAAACTCTAACAGAAATAGATGTTGGTCTTGATTGCTATGGGTGTTATGATGAATTAAAATTCCTTCTAGCTTCATGCTTGTATTTCTTCACTTACCCCACCCCACATGTAATTCCACACACCATCCCCTTTTATTTGTTTGTTTGTTTGTCTGTTTGTTTGTTTTTAAATAGGCTCCACATCACGGACCTACACTCTACTGACTGAGCCGGCCAGGTGCTCTGCCTTTTTAACATCTTTTCTTTCTCTTTTGGGCACTCAGTATTTATAGATCAGACTTTATTTACAACCAGTTTTTATTGCTGTTACTACTATTATTATCATTATTTTGCTTTGAGTAAGGTGATTTCAGTTAGAAATCACTTTTGAATTCAAGTATGAGAAAAACAACATAATTTCTTAACTAATCAGATAATATATTATTATACACCTGCAGAAGAACAGAAGTAGGTACCTGTACATTTGCAGAGCTCAGTGATATCATTAAGACCCATACTATTTTTTTTTAAACTGTCAGTTATGCTGTTATATGTTGGCAATGTCTTCAGCCTAAATTTCTGCAAGATGGAAAGACAACTGTAGTGGCTCAGGGCACCATATTCTGAAATAGCAAAATCCAGAAGAAAATAAATCATGTTACTTTATCATCTCAGCAGTTGTAAAACTATTCCCATAAACACTAGCACACCTTTCTCACTTTCCAGAAATTGTCTCTTGTGCCCTTGACCTTAACAAATTACTACCCAGTGTAGTGCCAGCACCTTACCTGGGTTAGGCCAGCCAATATTTAACCCCTGGGTATTGAGACCAGTCTGCCCCCACCCCACCCCCAAGTACAAGGTTTCATAGAGAAAGGTCAATACCTGAACACATATCTGGTAGTATTGGGGAGAGGAATGAAGGAAAGTGGGGTTTGAACTTGGGTGTCAAACATCAATAGAATAGACTTGTAATGTCCGTACTAGAGGATGCCAAATATCCACTCATATTCTTCTTCCTGTTAATAAAGTTTATGCTTTTAGAAAAGGCCACACACTCTTCAGCAATGTGAGAAAAGTGTCATCCTGCTCCTACATTTAATTCCAATTTCAGGAACTTTTTTTTTTCAATTTCAGGGACTTTTTATGTACAAGTCCTCCCCCTTGCATCTTGATAGAGGTATTTATTGCATGTAGCTAAAAGCTATGTCAGCCAATGTAGAAAAGAAGAAAGAGAATAGGAAAACTATGACAGTAAAGAAGTTGTAAAAATAGTCGCTTAAAAAAATCTCTCATTTTATCTAACTTTTGCAATGGGTTTTGCAGCTCTTCTCATCAAGAGTTGGAGTTTATTTTTCCAGCCCTCAAATGTGGGCTACCCTTATAATTTGCTTTGACCAAAAGAATGTGGCGAACTTTTCATCATGCCATCTAAACCAGACATCAAGTGGTGTGCACACTTCTGTTCTATCTTATAAAAGCCCAGATGAGCCTTATGGAAAATGAGAGATCATAAAAAAGAGAATCCAGTGGATCCACTGACACCATGCTAGAACCATGTCTAATATATGAGGGAGTAGAGTCTGGAACAGGGGTAAGCTAATTATAGCCCACTGGGCCAAATTCTGCTTACAGTCTATTTTTGGTAATCCTAAAGCTAAGAATGTTTTCTAGATTTGTAAAAGGTGGTAAAAAAAAATACACAAAAGAGATTGGAAATGGCATGCAAAGCCTAAAATATTTACTATCTAGTCCTTCACAGAAAAGTTGCTGATCTCTGGCCTCTTAGAGACTAAGGGACACCAACTCAGCCCACATCTGCATGCTTGAGTTCTTCTGACAACAAAATAAAACTCAAATGAAATGCAAAACCATGAACAATAATTATTTTAAGCCACTGAATTTGAGGTGGTTTTGTTGATAACAATGGCTAACAAAATTTTAGTAGAAACTTCCATTCAGAAAAAAGAAAAAAATTGGGTTGCTGGATGGCTCAGTTGGCTAGGCATCTGACTCTTAATTTTGGCTCAGGTCATGATCTCAGCGTCATGGGACAGAGCCGCATGTTGGCTCCGTGCTCAGCAGAGAGTCTGCTTGAGAGTCTCTCCCTCTCCCTCTGCCCCTGCTTGCACCCTCTCTCTCAAATAAATAAACAAATCCTAAAAAAAGAAAACAAATATATATATGATATATATATTTGTTTTATATATATATAATACATAATACATATAATACATAATACAATACATATAATATATAATACATAAAATTCATGATCTATATAGCAGAAGTTGGCATAGTTTTTTCTGTAAAGGGCCAGATAGTTAGTTTAGGCTTGTGGGCTATAGGATCTCTGTCAGTACAATTTAACTTTGCCATTGTAGCATGAAAGCAACCATAAACAAGAAGTGAGTGAGGGGCGCCTGGATGGCTCAGTTGTTGAGTGTCTGCCTTTGGCTCAGGTCATGATCCCAGGGTCCTGGGATCAAGCCCCGCATCAGGCTCTCTGTTCAGCAGGGAGCCTGCTTCTCCCTCTCCCGCTCTGCCTGCTTGTGTTCCCTCTCTCACTGTCTCTCTCTGTCAAATAAATAAATAAAATCTTTAAAAAATAAAGTGAATGGGAGTGGCTGTGTTCTAATACAACTTTATTTATAAAACAGGAGACAGGCATATTTTCCCAACCCCAAATCTGGAGCATATCATGAATTTTAAAGATAATTCTAAGGGATTGAAATAATGAAGATTCTGTGGAAAAGATATGAATTAGTTTGGTTTGTTTTTTTTCTTGACCAGCATATCTATTTATCTTCTGCTTTCTGGTTGAATTTCTTATTCCCTCAGCATCCATAGTACTTAGCTCTGTCATTGAGGGGATTTTCCTTGCCTGTTGTCCTAAATGGTCATGTCTAAGACAGATATTGGAAAAATTATATTTTCTGGGAGTCAGCCCAGCTTAAAAAAATGTTGGTGAGAATCAGAAACCTAAGAATTCATTTTTGGTTAGGAGTTGTCTTCAGACAGGCTTAGAGTTTCTTTGGAAATAGAATTCACACAACATGTAAGAGATTTCGGCCCTATTTTTTTTTATCAGTCAATTCTCAGCTAATAGCTGCAAACAAAATGCTTATTATGACATGGGTTTTTGTTTAGAAATTCAGTATCCTGGCCACAGTCCTTTGTACCCCATACCCTTAGCTTAATGATCTTGAGACACTGTGACATAGCAGTCTGAGTTGGGGGAGTTGTTGCCTCACAGTAGAGGCCGTGTCGTCTTGGGCCTTGGGCCAGTGTCATCTACCTGGCTCTGAATGTCAAAAGGTACTCAAAGAGACTAGACCTTAATTTTGTCCTAATCTTACCTCCCACTTACCATATTGTACTTTCTCTAACCAAACTGTCTTGTAAAACCTTACAAAGGGCTTCAAAAAATAGCCAGGTGATACCAAAATTCTGGTAGTCGTCTGCATTTATAAAGTATATCCATAAACTCAGTATTAGTAGTTGAGAAGTAAAAGGTTATAATTTGCCCAATTATTTCATAACCTCATAAAATGTTTACCTAGCTTCTCATTTGGAAAAGATCTGATTTCAGTGCCCTCCCACTATTTCTTTGCTCAACCAATTCTGCCAGTTAGATGCCATTTTCACCCTACTCTTGGTACCAAATTATATACCATCAGTATCCTCTCATCAGTAAGAGAAAGAAAACCTCATTCCAAATTTTCTTTCCTGGAAATTAGTATTCAGTATTCACCATGGAGGGGGAGCTAAGATGGTGACATAGTAGGAGGACCCTAGGCTTGCCTTGTCCCTCAAACACTACTGGATAACTGTCAAATCATTCTGAATACCCATAAAATTGACCTGAGGATTGAAAGAACAAACTGCACAACTAGAGGGAGAGACGAGCCCACATCACGAAGTTAGGAAGTGCAGAGACATGGTTTGGGGGAGAAATGGATCATGGGTGCTGTGGAGAGGGAGCCCTGGTTGCAGTGAGGTGAGAGAGAAAGAGAGGGAGAGGAGCACACAGGGGGTCACACAAGTTGCCGAGGGGAACTTGCCCCAACACTGGCTGCCTAACCTGCTTGCTCCAAATCTCACACCCCAGCACTCTGGTGTGACTGCCCTTCCTGGTCAAACCTGCAACCATCCCAGCCCAGCAAGACCCTCCTCCAGAAGACCAGGACAGCTCCCCACCACAGCACATCCCTAATTTGGGGAATTTTAAAAGTCAGCAGGCTTGGGTAGAATGGAACCAAAATGCACTATGCTGCTCCTAGCAGGCAAACAGCCTACAGACAGTGTGAAATAGTGATCTAAAAAAATACTTGGGACACATGAGGGGAAAGCACTTCTGGGAGTGCCTCCTTGAGAGCAGCAAGCAGAAAGACCCCTCTCCAGAACAAAGGAGCTGGCTGGTACCATTTCCCTCCCCTGCCTCTGAGTATAAAGCAGTTCAGTAAACAGCACAATGCTGACACTGGCTGCCTGGCATACTCACACCAAGTTACCCCTGCCCCCCATGCACTCTGCTGGTACTGCCCTTTTCAGTCAAGTTAGCCTCAGTCTCAGTGTGGCAGGCGCCATCCCCAGGAGACCATCAGAAACCCTTGCATACACCATATCTCCCAACCAGAGAGTTCTACAAGGCTTCAGTTCTAGTGGAAGTAGTGCCAGGTCTCATTTAACAAGCAGACCAGATCATGCCTAGTTAAAACTTGCCATACCTTGGCCATTGTCCAAACACTGCCCACTTCAGGCAAGGAGAAACTGTAGATGACCGGCCCAAAGGATAGAACAGTCACAGCAGCAGAGTGCATGCAACACATACCAGAGGCACTCCCTGAAACACCAGGCCCTGGACACTATATGACCTCTTCTTCATAAAGCCATTACTCTCAGGAGCAGGAAACATAACACGCTTCTCTAAAACACAGAAGAAGACAGAGACTTAGATAAAATGCCAAGATGAAGGAATTCATCCCAAAAGAAAGAACAAGGTCACAGCCAGATATCTAATTGAAACAGACATAAGTAATATGTCTGATGGGGAATTTAAAGCAACAATCATAAGAATACTTGCTGGGCTTAAGAAAAGAATGGAAAACTTCAGGGAGGACCTTACCAAGAGATAAAAGAGTTAAAACACAGATGTGAAAAATACAATAAGATTCAAAACAGACTGGATATAATGACCACAAGGATGGAAGAAACAGAGGCATGAATAAGGGATATAGAAGATAAAATAATAGAAAATACTGAAGCTGAACAAAAGAGAGAAAGAAGAATTATCATGAGAGTAGACTTAAGGAACTCAGTGATTCCATCCAAAGTAATAACAATCATATCATAGGAGCCCCAAAAGAAAAAAAAGAGAGAAAAGGGAGCAGAAAATTAATTTGACGAAATAATAGCAGAAAACTTCCCTAATCTGGAGAAGGAAACAGACATCCAAATCCAGCAGACACAGAGAACTCTCATAAAAATCAACAAAAGCAGACCAACACCAAGACATATTGTAATTAAATTTGTCAAATTCACTGATAAAGAAAAATATTAAAAGCAGCAAGACAAAGGAAGTCATTAACTTACAAGGGGAAACTAATAAGGCTTGTTGGAGATTTCTCAACAGAAACTTGGCAAGCCAGAGATAATGGCATGGTATCTTCAACATACTGAATGGGAAAATCTGTGGCCAAGAATAGTCTATCCAGCAAGGGTATCATTCAGACTAGAAGGAGAGATAAAGAGTTTCCCAGACAAACAAAAACTAAGGGAGTTCATGACCACTAAACTAGCCCTGCAAGAAATATTAAAGGGGACTATTTGAGTGGTAAGGAAAGACCAAAAGACACAAAAACTAGAAAGGAACAGAGAAAATCCAGAAACAACAATAAAACAAGTAATAAAACAGCAGTAAGGGGGCACCTGAGTGGCTCAGTTGGTTGAGCATCTGACCTTTGATTTCAGCTCAGGTTATGATCTCAAGGTTGTGAGATCAAGCCCTGTGTCTGGCTCCATGCTCAGCATGTAGTTTCCTTGTCCTTCTTCCTCTGCTCCTCCCTCCACTTGTGTTCTCTCTCTCAAATAAATATATAAAATCTTTTTTAAAATGGCAGTAAGTATATATCTATCAATAATACACTGAATGCATATGGATTAAATGCTCCAATCAAAAGACATTCAGAATGGATAAAAAACAAGATCTATATGGTGCCTATGAGAGACTCATTTTAGACCTAAAGACACCTACAGATTGAAGGTGAGGGGACGGAGAATCTCTTACCATGCAAATGGACTTCAAAAGAAAGCTGGAGTAGCAATACTTATATTAGACAAACTAGATTTTAAACCAAAGATTCTAACAAGATGAAGAAGAGTACTATATCATAATAAAGGGGACTATCTAACAAGAAGATCTAAAAATTGTAAGTATTTATACCCCCACTATGGGAACACCTAAATATATCAAACAATTAATAACAAACATAAAGGAACTCATTGATACTAATACAGTAATAATAGGGGACTTTAACACCCCACTTACATCAATGGACATATCCTCTAAGTAGAAAATCAAAGAGGAAACATCAGCTTTGAATAACAGACTGGACCAGATGGACTGAGATATATTCAGAACATTTCATCCTAAATCAGCAGAATACACATTCTTTTCAAGTGCACATGGAACATTCTCCAGAATAGATCACATACTGGGTCATAAATCAGGTCTCAATAAGTACAAAAAAGACTGAGATCATACCACACATATTTTCTGACCACAACACTATGAAACTTGAAGTTAATCACAAGAAAAAAATTGGAAAGAGCACAAATACATGGAAGCTAGAGAACATCCTACTAAAGAATGAATGGGTCAGCCAGGAAATCAAAGAAGAAATTAAAAAGACAAAATGCATAGAAACAAATGAAAATGAAAACATGATGGTCCAAAACCTTTGGGATGCAGCAAAAACAGTCATAAGAGGAAATATATAGCAATACAGGCTTTCCTCAAGGCCTGTAAAAAATCACATATAAGCAACCTAATCTTATACCTAAAGGAACTAGAAAAAGAACAATAAGCAAAGAACCCAAGGCCAACAGAAAAGGGGAAGTAATAAAGATTAAAGTGGAAATAAATGATATAGAATCTAAAAAACTAATAGAACAGAACAATGAAACCAGGACCTGGTTCTTTGAAAAGATTAGTAAAATTGATAACCCCCTAGTCAGATGTATCAAGAAGAAAAGAGAAAGGACCCAAGTAAATAAAATCACAAATGAGAGAAAAGAAATAACAACCAACACCACAGAAATACAAACAATTTTAAGAGAATATTATGAAAAACTGTATGCCAACAAATTGGACAAGCTGGGAGAAATGGATACATTTCTAGAAACATGTAAACTACCAAAACTAAAACACGAAGTGATAGAAGAAAGAGACCAATAACCAGCAAATAAGTTGAATCAACAATAAAAAAAAAATCTCCCAACAAGCAAGGGTCCAGAGTCAGGTGGCTTCACAGGAGAATTCTACCAAACATTTAAAGAACAGTTAGTACCTATTTTTCTCAAACCTATTCCAAAAAAACAGAAAAGGACATAAAACTTCCAAATTCAACTATGAGGCCAGCATTACCCTGATATCAAAGCCAGAGGAAGACTCCACTAAAAAAGAGAACTACAGGCCAATATCCCTGATGAACCTGGATGAAAAAATTCTCAATAAAATACTAGCAAATTGAAGCCAACAGTAAATTAAAAGAATCATTCACCACAATCAAGTAGGACTTATTCTTGGGGTGCAAGGGTGGTTCAGTATTCACAAATCAGTGTGATATACCACATTAATAAAAGAAAGGATAAGAACCATGTGATCCTGTCAATAGATGCAGAAAAATCATTTGACAAAGTACAACATCCATTCATGATAAAAACCCTCAACAAAGTAGGGTTGGAGGGAACATTCCTCAACATAATAAAGGCCATATATGAAAAACCCACAGGTAATAATCCTCCATGGGGAAAACCTGAGAGATTTTCCTCGATGGTCAGGAACAAAACCGGGATGTCCATTCTTACCACTGATGTTCAACATAGTACTGGAAGTCCTACCCTCTGCAATCAGACAACAAAAAGAAATAAAAGGCATCCAGATCTGTAAGGAAGAAGTCAAGCTTTCACTAACTTTTGCAGACAGCATGATACTCTATATAGAAAGCCGGGAAGACTCCACCAAAAAATTACTGAACTGATACACGAATTCAGCAAAGTTGCAGGATATAGAATCAATGTACAGAAATCTGTTGCATTTCTATATACCAATAATGAAGCAACACAAAGAGAAATCAAGGAATTGATCCCATTTACAATTGCACCAAAACCCATAAGATGCTTAGGAATAAACCTAACCAAAGAGGTAAAAAAAAATCTGTACTCTGAAACTATAGAACAGTTATGAAAGAAATTGAAGAGGACATAAAGAAATGGAAAATGTTTACTCCATGCTCATGGACTGGAAGAACAAATATTGCTAAAATGTCTATAATACCCAAAGCAATCTACACATTTAATACAATCCCTATCAAATACCACAAGCATTTTTCACAGAGCTAAAACAAGCAATTCTAAAATCTGTATGGAAACGCAAAAGACCCTGAATAGCCAAAGCAATCTTGAAAAAGAAAAGCGAAGCTGGAAGCATCACAATTCTGGACTGCAAGCTGCATTACAAAGCTGTAGCCATCAAGATTGTATGGCGTTGGTACAAAAACAGACACACAGATCAATGGAACAGAATAGAGAGCCCAGAAATGGACCCTCAACTCTATGGTCAACTAATCTTCGACAAAGCAGGAAAGACTATCCAATGGAAAAAAGCCAGTCTCTTCAACAAATGGTGTTGGGAAAACTTGGACAGCCACATGTAGAAAAATGAAACTGGATCATTTTCTTAAACCATACAGAAAAATACACTCAAAAGGGATAAAAGACCTAAATGTGGGAGGGGAATCCATCTAAATCCTAGAGGAGAACACAGGCAGCAACCTCTTTGGCATTGGCCATAGCAACTTCTTACTAGACATGTCTCCTGAGGCAAGGGAAACAAAAGCAAAAATACACTATTAGGACCTCATCAAAATAAAAAGCTTCTGCACAGTGAGGGAAAAAATATCAACAAAACTAAAAGGCAACCTGTGGAATGGGAGATGATATTTGCAAACGACATAACTGATAAAGGCTTAGTATCCAAAATATATAAAGGACTACTCAACACCCAAAAAACAAATAATCTAGTTAAAAATTGGACAGAAGACATGAATAGACATTTTTCCAAAGAAGATATCCAGGTGGCTAACAGACACATGAAAAGATTTTCAACATCACTCATCATCAGGGAAATACAAATCAACACTACCATGAGATACCACTTCAGACCTGTCAGAATAGCTAAAATTAACAACACAGAAACAATAGGTTTTAGCAAGGCTGCAGAGAAAGCGGAACCCTCTTATCTGTTGGTGGGAAAGCAAACTGGTGCAGCTACTGTGGAAGATGGTATGGAGGTTCCTCAAAAAGTTAAAAATAGAGCTATTATATATACAGCAATTGTACTACTAGGTATTTACCCAAAGGATACAAAAATACTGATTTGAAGGAGCACAATGTTTATAACAGTATTATCAACAATAGCCAAATTATAGAAAAAGCCCAAATGTCCAACTGATAAATGGATAAAGGAGATGTGTTATATAAAGGAGATGTGTTCTATATATGTATATATTGAAATATTATTCAGCCATTAAAAATAAGGAAATTTTGCCATTTGAAATGATGTGGATAGAGCTAGAGAATATTATGCTAAGTGAAATAAATCAATCAGAGAAAGACAAATAGCACATGATTTCACTCATATGTGGAATTTAAGAAACAAAACAAATGAACAAAGGGGAAATAAAAAGAGAAAGGCAAACCAAGAAACAGACTCTTAACTATAGAGAACAAACTGAGGGTTACCAGAGGGGAGGTCGGTGTGGGATGGGTTAAATAGGTGATGGGTATTAAGGGGGGCACTTGTGATGAGCACTGGTTGCTATATGTAAGTGATGAATCACTAAATTCTACACCTGTAACTAATATTACACTGTATGTTAGCTGGAATTTAAATAAAAATTCAGAAAAAAAAATATTCACCCTAAGTACTACTCATAGAAGTGGCTTATTGAATGTGTGGGTGAAATGAAGTTTAATACTTCCATTGAGTATGTGTAACCTAAAGACAATTTTATTTTTAGAAACACAAATAGAGACATGGATAGATAGATATCCATCTTTTGTAAAAATCAATTATATGGAAATTAGGACTAATATACTTAGACTTACAATTGTCTCATTGTTAACATGGAGAATAGAATATTTTCTCCTGAAATCTTTTTTCTTTCCCAGTTTTATTTCTTCTTCTTTAAGGAAGGCTACACAAGATAGAATATTATTTTGTACATCTACATAACTATATATGTGAATGCATTTATGTTCAAATGATCTGAAGATTTATTGATATACCCCAGTAATTCTTTCCAGTAATGACAACCACAACATACTTTCTTCTCATTGAATATCAAAACTTTCATAGGTGGGAATGACCTTTTTGGGAAGAAAGTTTTCATAAACATAAAACACTTAATTTTCTTTGACTTCTATGTAATGTATTACATCTGAGAAGCAGAAAGAATAAAGTGTTCTCAGGATATCATTATGTTTTAATGAAAACAAACAGGGGCACCTGGGTGGCTCAGTCATTAAGCGTCTGCCTTCGGCTCAGGTCATGATCCTGGGGTCCTGGGATCGAGCCCCACATCGGGCTCCCTGCTTGGCGGGAAGCCTGCCTCTCCCTCTCCTACTCCCCCTGCTGTGTTCCCTCTCTCACTCTCTCTCTCTGTGTCAAATAAATAAATAAAATCTTTAAAAAAAAAAAAAGAAAGAAAACAATTTGATTTCTTGAATTTTAATCATTTTCCTTTCTCTTTTCAGAGAGAAAGGAAAATAAAAAGAAATCTAATTAAAATTTCTCTAAATCTTTGAAATCCATGGTAGCACACTTCAGAAGAAAGCAAAGCTATTTATTTTTCCTTTCAGACCATGAAATGAGCACTACACAGCACATGTTGCAAAAGAACCACTGTTTATCTTCACCAGAAGGAGAACATTTTCACTAGGCTTCTCAAAGATAGTCATTAATAGTTTAGGGATCATATAATTTTATTGAAATGAATTAATAATACATTTATAAACACAAACAGGTAAAAATATTCATTAGCTACTCTAAGCAACTCACTTTGTGAACTGAGTCAGGTAGTTTAGAAGTGACTTGTTTATATTAATTAGCTTATAAGGCTTCAAGAAATAATTGTCAGAAGATACCAGAGTTGATTTTCTTGGGTCCTTGATTTTAAGCATGAATTAAAAAGAGAAGAGAAATAATTCTAGCTGATACATTCAAGCATAATTTCCATATGGTACAGCATGCAGTCTAAGTAAAGCTTAGGGTGACAATAAAAATGAAAATTAGTGTCATAGTCATACACATTATTGTCATTTGATTGCCCATAAATTTTCATCCCCAAGCCTGCCATTCTTTGGTGCTTGGTATGGTGGATCTTAAAATGCCATTGATAATCTGGTAACATTGTACAGTGACCAGTGAAATTTTGTTGAATACACCTAACTTGTATTTTGATATAAATGAAAAACTATAACAGAAAAGAAAAAAGGAATGAAAAAAATCTAAGATTATATCAATACTGTGACAATTTATTGATAATCACATAAAAATAGGGAGGTATATTTGTCAGTTATTTAGAAAGATTTTTCTTGTTACACAATTCCAAATTAAGCTGCTTGAGATAAAAGGATAGACTACAATAGATTGGAATATAAGGAGAATTATATAGGGGAATGACAGGGATGTGGCCCAGGACAGTAGTTTTATATTTGTATTTATATTTATTTTTTTATATTTATGTTTTTTATTACACCATTCATCCCCATAATCCAGAGTGTTTAGTAAGTAACTCAAAAGCATTAAAATAATACTTGTAATGAATCCATAGTTTGTGGAAACAGAAGTTCTACAATCTGAAGGAGCATTTTGAGATTTAGAGAAGTGTTGTTATGTAGGCCCATGTAGATATATTGCACATAATTTTGGTATTAATTCCTACAGATAGGGAATTTAGACCACATTCAATAATTTCTCTGAGGCAGGTGTGACCTGAAAGAAGTTCAATCTTCCAATCTATAATAGTTTGTTACTATTTCAAAAGAAGATCCAGATATATGCAGTATTTTGTGAATTATCCCTTAAATCCCCATGATTTTCATATGAATCAGCTAGCAATGGAGTTGTCATTTTTAACCAAGCCCATTTGGAAACACAAGCCCCTGTAGATCTTGGTTGCAGTTCACTGGGTTATCCTGACTTATTAATAACTTAGAGGATTCCAGAAAACAATACTAAAATTCTTATAAAATAATTTCACATGAGCTCTTAGAAAGAGGGAAGAAAATGTGTGTGGGTTCAGGAAACAAAGCATATAGTGTGCTCTGATTTTCACCTAAAACAAAGTAAATAATCCGTATAAAACATTTGCATATGTTGTAAAACTGCATTTGCCAGAATTTATTTCAGGCAGTACAAGGTGTTAGTGTGGGTTCATCCCTTGATAATCTCTGAAACCTGAATATGAACAGAACATTCTTCTGAAAGTCAGGAGAAGGGTAGGGTTGGTGAAGAGTATGGGTGTAGTTAAACAGGAGGATGGTAAGTATATACATGTAATATGCACATTTATATATATATATATATATATATATATATATACACACACATTTTAATGCATATATATTTTCTAGAAATGTAAATAGTTATTCTGTGAATTATGCATTTTTTGTTTTAGTTATCACTTAAAATATTGAATAATAACTTGTGAAAATCTAGAAACAACATATTTGCGAAGAAAGCTGTTTCAGGAAAATGTTTTGTTTGTAATGTGTCAGGAAAAAAAAAAAAAAGAGAGAAACTCCAGTCAGAAGGAATGTAAGTTAGTGGAAACTAGGGCCATGTAAAATGCTGAAATCAAAGACATGATAGGAAGGACATGACACTGTGCCAAGAAGTTTGAGTCAGAGTCTATCAAAAATTGAGTGAGTGGTTTCCTGCATGGCATCAGAGCATCTTGGCTGACTAGAGATGAACGAGGGCTAACACCTTGATTAATAGAGTACAATTAGTGGAGCACATATTGATTTTCAAACAAATTCAGCCAGTTTGTTTTCACACATATTGCTGGAATTAATAAGGATTGTGTGGCCTCATAAAAACCACTGATGCCAATGCCAAGCCTTCCTTAGAGGACAGTCACCCAGGAGGGAGCTTCCCTCCTGCCCTTCTCATTCTGCTGCTCTTGCTGGGGCCAGTCTGGAGAGACCACAAAGAGAGAAGAGGAAGGGAGGGTAGACTACAATAAGACCTTACACTCTTTTGAGCTCAAGTGATAGAGGTCAAGAGATATGGGGAATCCACGGGGGACTTGGGTGGGACAGTCAGTTAAGCATCTGACTCTTGGTTTTGGCTCAGGTTGTGGTCTCTGGGTGGAGAGATCAAGCTCCACATTGGGCTCCATGCTCAGCATGGAGACTGCTTAGAGTATCTCTCTTCCTCTCCCACTGCCCCTTCCCCCTCTCTACAATAAACAAATCTATTAAAAAGAGAGAAAGAGAGATGGGGAATCCAGATGCACAGTATCACTGCAAACAAACTGTCCTTAATTATGAAGAGCTCTACTTGATAGCAGTGAAATGGAAATCATACAGTCATGATTTGAGGGCCTTTTCTTTAGTCACTTGTGTTTCATGATAATTTCACCTTTCCCTCAAATAACTTAGGTTAAATATATTTTACCCATTAGAGTGAGGATATGAGAGTATTTGAACGTTTTTGGGATTTCTCAAGAACGATTTATAAAAAATGACATTATTTGGTCAAAATCTTTCTAAATTTCTGAAGCAATAGTTTTAAAAGACAAAATTTTCCAAACACAGTAAAGCCTGAATGTAAAGAATGCAAACTTTGAAACCAGATACCTTATAGGAAAAGCAAAAGAATGAGACAGTCTAAATTTATATTTATAATATGGCAAAATTTGATGCAGCCATATTTGCACATTTTTATTTTCAGTCTATGTAATAAAATATGCAATTTATCAAATATCTTCAAGGGATGTGAAGCCCTAAAGAATAAATTGAATGAGGGGCGCCTGGATGGGTCAGTCAGTTAAGCATCTGACTCTTGGTCATGATCTTGCGGTTGTGAGATCGAGCCCCACCTCAGGTTCTGTGCTCAGCACAGAGTCTGCTTCAGAATCTCTCTCCCTACAGCTCACATTCTCTTTCTCTCTCTCTCTCTCTCAAATAAATAGATAAAATCTTTTTTAAAAATAATAAAAAAGAAGAAGCCAAATGATATAACTGTTGGTACAATCTTCAAACATATAACCATTTCTCTTGGCCTGTGAAAGTGTAAGGTGACTGGAAAATTCTCACTGTGACTGCAGATCTATAAGATGTCATTTGACAATGAATTCACTATCAATTTATTCTAAACACAAATGAGTAATTATGTAAGCGTAAATAACTTTCATGATGGAAATATTTTCGAAAAGCTACTGTCATAAGAGATACTCAGATTAAGAGAAAGGAAAATTACATCATCACAAAGCTCATCAGATAATAGATTATTATAATTAATTTAAAAAAATCTCTGGAGAGATCAACTAAAGCAAAATTAAAAAGAATATAAGAATCTGTGGTTACAGATCTGAGTCTCATTCTGAGACATTTTAGGTCTAATGGTTGTCTTCCCAGGAGAAATTTGCTAGTGTTCTGCTCATCTGTTTACCAAGGATAAATGAATCACACCCAGAATCTTTTGCATGAATTGAATAAATCCACAGTGTTTTGAAAGTAGACTTCATGTCTTAGACAAAATTAGACTCAATTTACAAACCTTGGTTTTGTTTAGTACCTGCCTATTGCATCACTCCTTTTTTTTACTAGGAGGTGCTATAGTATCAAATAACTCATAACATCCCAGTAGCTTAAAGAAACAGGTTTATTTTATTATTTATGTTATATATTGATCAAGGCCAGAATTCTTAACCTCTAAGGGTAGAAACATAAGACTGGTGGCAGACCTACCCACAGAGACCTGGAAGGCCAGAAAGGACTGGCATGATATATTCAGAGTGCTAAATGAGAAAAAATATGCAGCCAAGAATACTTTATCCAGCAGGTCTGTCATTCAGAATAGAAGGAGAGATAAAGAACTTGCAGGACAAACAGAAACTAAAAGAAAATTTGATCACTAAACCATCCTTGCAAGAAATATTAAAGGGGATCCTTTAAGTGAAGAGAGAGCCCAAAAGTAACACAGACCAGAAAGGATAGCAATAGTGACTGTAGAGGTAATACAGTGGCTAAATTAATATCTTTCAATAGGTACTTCTGAAGCTGTTTCAAAAATAGAATGGAAGGAAAACTTCCAAACTCTTCAAATGGGGCCACCATTACCTTAATCCCAAAACCAGATAAAGACCCCACCAAAAAGGAGAATTACAGACCAATATCCCTGATGAACATGAATGCAAAAATTTTCACCAAGATACTAGCCAATAGGAGTCCTAGCCTCAGCAATCAGACAACAAAAAGAAATAAAAGGCATTCAAATCAGCAAAGAAGAAGTCAAACTCTCTTTGCAGATGACATGAAACCCTATGTGGAAAACCCAAAAGACTCCACCCCAAAATTGCTAGAACTCATACAGGAATTCAGCAAAGTGGCAGTATAAAAAATCAATGCACAAAAATCAGTTGCATATCTATACACTAACAATGAGACAGAAGAAAGAGAAATTAAGGAGTCGATCCCATTTACAATTGCACCAAAAACATAAGATACCTAGGAAAAATCTAACGAAAGAGGTAAAGGATCTCTACTCAGAAAACTATAGAACACTCACGAAAGAAATTAAGGAAGACACAAAGAAATAGAACAATGTTCCATGCTCATGGATTGGAAGAAAAAATATTGTTAAAATGTCTATGCTACCTAGAGCAATCTACACATTTAATGCAATCCCTATGAAAATACCATCAACTTTTTTCACATAGCTGGAACAAAAAATCCTGTAATTTGTATGGAACAAGAAAAGACCCCGAATAGCCAAAAGAATGTTGAAAAGAAAATCAAAGCTGGTGGAATTACAATTCTGGACTTCAAGCTCTATTACAAATCTATAATCATCAAGACACTATGGTAATGGCACAAAAGCAGACACATAGACGAATGGAACAGAATATAGAGAACCCAGAAATGGACCCTCAATTCTATGATCAACTAATCTTCGACAAAGTAGGAAAGAATATCCAATGGAAAAAAGACAGTCTCTTCAACAAATGGTGTTGGGAAAATTGGACAACTGCAAGCAGAAGAATGAAACTGGACCATTTCCTTACACCATACACAAAAATAACTCAAGTTGGATGATAGACCTAAATGGGAGACAGGAATCCATCAAGATCTTAGAGGAGAACACAGGCAGCAACCTCTTTGACCTTGGCCACAGCAACTTCTTCCTAGATACATCGCCAAAGGCAAGGGAAACAAAGGCAAAAATGAACTATTGAGACTTCATCAAGATAAAAAGCTTTTGCACAGCAAAAGAAATGGTCGACAAAACCAAAAGACAACCTACAAATGGAAGAAGATATTTGCAAATGTCTTATCAGATTAAAAGCTAATATCCAAAATCTAGAAAGAACACCCAAAAAACAAATAATCCAGTCAAGAAATGGGCAGAAGACATGAACAAACATTTCTCCAAAGAACACATACAAATGGCCAACAGACACATGAATAAATGCTTAACATCACTCAGCATCAGGGAAATACAAATCAAAACCACATGAGATACCACCACACACCAGTCAAAAGGGCTAAAATTACTCCAACAACCCTGTTTGTTTCCTGAGATTAAGAATTCCTCATATCAGTGAGATCATATGGTGGGGGGTGGGAGGGATGGGGTGGCTGGGTGATAGACACTGGGGAGGGCATGTGCTATGGTGAGCACTGTGAATTGTGTAAGACTCTTGAATTACAGACCTGTACCTCTGAAACAAATAATACATTATATGTTAAAAAAAAAAAAAAAGAAGAAAATAACAGGAAGGGAAAAATGAAGGGGGGGAAATTGGAGGGGGAGACGAACCATAAGAGACTATGGGCTCTGAGAAACAAACTGAGAGTTCTAGAGGGGAGGGGGGTGGAGGGATGGGTTAGCCCGGTGATGCATATTAAAGAGGGCACATACTAAATGGAGCACTGGATGTTATACGCAAACAATGAATCATGGAACACTACATCAAAAACTAATGATGTAATGTATGGTGATTAACAGAGCATAATAAAATTTTAAAAAATGGCTAAAATTAACAAGTCAGTAAATGATAGATGTTGGCAAGGATGCGGAGAAAGGGGAAATCTCTTACACTATTGGTGGGAATGCAAGCTGGTGCAGCCACCCTGGAAAACAGTATGGAGGCTTCTCAAAAAGTTAAAAATAGAACTACACTACTATACAGCAATTACACTACTAGGAATTTATCCCAAAGATACAAATATAATGATCCGAAGGGGCACCTGAACCCCAATGTCCACAATGGGCAAATATGGAAAGAACTCAGATGTCCATGGACAGATGAATGGATAAAGAAGATGTGGTGTGTATACACACACACACACAAACACATACACACACACACACACGCAGGAATATTACTCAGCCATCAAAAATGAAATCTTGCCATTTACAATGACGTGGATGGAACTAGAGGGTATTATGCTAAGTGAAATAAATCAATCGTAGAAAGACAATTATCATATAATTTCACTCATATGTGGAATTTAAAAAATAAAACAGAAAAGCATAGAGGAAGGGAGGGGAAAATAAAACGAGATGAAATCAGAGAGGGAGACAAACCATAAGAGACTCTTAATTCTAGGAAACAAACTGAGGGTTGCTGGAGGGGAGGTGGGTAGGGGTTTGGGGTAACTGGGTGATGGGCATTAATGCAACTGATAAATCACTGAACTCTGCCTCTGAAACTAATAATACACTATGTTAATTAATTGAATTTAAAATAAAAAAATAGTATGTAGAAAAATAAAAAAATAGGGCGCCTGGGTGGCTCAGTTGGTTAAGCGACTGCCTTCGGCTCAGGTCATGATCCTGGAGTCCCGGGATCGAGTCCCACATCGGGCTCCCTGCTCAGTGGGGAGCCTGCTTCTCCCTCTGACCCTCCCCCATCTCGTGCTCTCTCTCTCTGTCTCATTCTCTCTCTCAAATAAATAAATAAAATCTTGAAAAAAAAAAAGAAAAATAAAAAAATAAAAGCTTCTGTACAGCAAAGAAAACAATCAATAGAATGAAAAGACAATCTTTGGAATAAGAGAAAATATTTGCAAGTTATATCTATAATATATTAATATATGATGTATAATATCATATACATATGATATATAGCATAATATATATATTAATTTCCTGACTATGTCGGAAACTCCTACCACTCAATAGCAAGAACAAATAATTAAAACGGTGAAGGACTTAGATAGACATTTCTCCAAAGAAGACATACAAATGGCTGCCAGGTATTAAAAAATGTTCTCAACATCATTAATTATCAGGGAAATGAAAATCAAAACTGCATCAGATATCATCTCACTTCTGTCAGGATGGCTATTACCAAAACCAAAACCAAAACAAGAACAAAAGATCACAAGTATTAGTGAGGATGTAGAGAAAGTAGAACACTTGTTCCCTGTTGGCAGGATTGTAAAATGGTACAGCAGCTATGGATAACAGTTTGATGATTTCAAAAAATCAGAAGTAGTACTACCATATAATCCAGAAATTCTGGATATCTACCTGAAGGAGTTGAAATTGGGATCTTAAAGAGATACCCTTCCCTATTCATAAGAGCATTATTCAGAATAACCTCAATGTCTATTAATGGATAAATGAGTAAAGAGAACATGGTATATCTATACAATTTTATATGATTCAACCTTAAAAAAGAGGCTGAAAAGTAAGTGCAGGGTTTGAAATGAGACCAGAAGGAAGACATAGATGTGAGAGCTGTTGCAAGGTTCCATGCTAGGAAGTAGCAATGAACTAGGTCTGGGTAGTGCAAAGGCTTAGTAAAAGATTGATAGGAGACTTTTGAAATTAAGTGTCTGATGAATGTTATCAACTTTAATAGAAAGTCAGAAGGAGCAGTTGATTTGGTGTTGGATAGATAAATGATTCTGATGTTTGTTTTCATTAATTTTGTCTCAAACACAATTTATTAAGAAAGTTTTTTCCTTAGAATTTCTTGTCACAGACTTTGAGACTTCGCGTTTACAAAGAGACCTATTACTGCTCAAGTCCAGTTATCAAAATTACAAGCATTTCTGAACAGTAGAAGCAAACAATCTTAGGATTGAGGATACTCTCTAACATTTATCCCAGGAAAACATCTTAAATGGCATCTCTTATACCCATGCTTTTCTATAAAGGAATCAAGTAATACAGGTTCATTTACAATAAGTTCATGCTGGGTAATGAGTGTAAAGAGGGAAAAAATCAGCAATCCCACAAACTTTGACTGATACAGTGACAGCATGTGATATGTTCAACTTCATGTGAACTGCATGAAGGCACTTTCTTTTTATACATGTAAGTGTGGATAATAACATGGATCACATCCATCATATTGTATTATTATTGTATTACAGTGTCCTTAATATACTGTTAAAGCAATATGGGAAGTTTAGAGTCCATTCATCAAATAGTTTTAGTGTTGTATTTTGTTATTATTATATTAGCCAATATAATACAGTTCTTAATATATTATCAAAGTCTACTGAACAGTAACATTAATATCAGGAATTTTCAAGTGGGTTTCCACACTGCTTGTGCATCTTTTATGTGCCAAGAGTAATAAGAGGCTTAGAAATGTCTGTTGAGACTGTAAGAATATTTTTGAAGAGACATTATGAATGTGTTATTTTTGGCATTCTGAAGGCATCCCCATGAAAACATGTCCCACAGGAGTCAGTAAATCTACTTTAAGAGTTAACAACATTTTCAATCTCAATTCTCATATAAGTAGGAATAATTCTACTTAAAAAAAAAAAAAGAAAAAAGAAAAAAAGTAGGGCATGCATTTATCCTCTCAGTGTCTGTTTGGTTTTGGTCACTGTACAAAATTAATATCCAGTTCAGTGGATAAGATATACACACATGCACTAGTTAGGTAGATGCTGAGTAATCTTAGGGCTAATTACCTGAAAATAAACTGTCCCAGATATAGTTAGAGCTAAAAAAGTACGATATTTAATAGCAAGGAGCCTGTAATTTTATGTGAAAGATATAAAATTAATCACCAAAATAATGGGGCAAATGAGTCATACTATAGAGATTCAAAGAAGTTTTCTTTCAGATGAGAAATGGGAAGTCACATGGGAGAACATTCTGGTAGAAAGGCAGAATAAGGAATTAGGACTGATTTTAGTATTTTTAGCTTGTAGTAAAGAGATCAACATTTTTCTAAAGAGGACTCATATTGTTATAAATGGGCATAATAGGGGAACAGGAAAAATAGAACCAGAAGTTATTTTATTTTAATTAATCATAGAAATCTGTGAAGCTGTGTGAAGATTGTTAGTATGATATAGAATGGATAAATTATAATTTCAGGATGATAAATACATCTGTGATCTTGTACGTAGGAAAAGAGATACAGATAGGGAAGAAAAGATGAAAAATTGATAAGACTCTAACCTCAGATACATGACAGGACAGGGAGAGAGACAAGAAATGGCTAAGTAGTCATATTGGAATTAGGAGACAATTAAAAAATCACCTATTTTGAATTTCTTATTTATGTATAAGGCAGTGTTGGCAGAATTTGGGACTGTTTGTATATGGCCAATGACCAATATGAAAGACTAATTGCAAAAATATTGTATAAACTAATCAAGTCAGAAAGGAAAGGAGGGTTAAGGAAGGAAGCAAGGACTCTCCTTTGGAATATTAATTGAATCATTCCAAGCTGATTAGATGAAAATGAGTTTATGTGGTAAATTATGATTGTTAACATTGATTTTGAATCCAGTGATAACTATAGTCAAATGTTAGAATCAAGTCAATAAAAAAATAATATAGGAAAAAGAGAGAAGGTCAAGGACACTTGCCTCACTTTTATAATTTAACAGTAACATTCTCTGAAACAAAATGGAAATCAAATGAAAGGACAACACTGTGCAAATTATACCTTTAACATGTAGAGTTAGACAAAGATTTTCTAAAGCAAGTACATAAAGAGCAAGGCCTAATTCCAATATCATAAAACTGTAAAGCTCCTGTAGCAGAGAAAAATCACCATATTTTACTTTCACCATTTTCAATATTGATCTGAACAGAAAAGAAAGAAAAGAAATCCCTATTTATAGCCCCCATTTCTTTTGGTGGAGATTTTATTGCATTTTTGACACTTATTTAGATCAAGACTTTATATGAAATAGATTTTCCCCCCTACATGGTCCACTGGGTAGAATACCTCTTCTAATGTCAGAAAACATGATATATTTAATCAACTCTGCCTTCTGAAGAACATGTTCAGTCAAGTAGTAGTAGATTTCCATCTGGTTGAATGAATTTTGGGAGTAGATGGTTTTCTGCACAGCTGATTCAGACAGAGCTCTCACAAGATGACTCAAGTCGTTACAAGAGACATTCATCTGTACTTCTCTGTCATTTATACCTGGAAATATTACCCTAGCAGCAAAGGACTAAGAAGAAACCAATTTCTCTAGCATCTTTAGTGTGTGTGTATATCTGTGTGTGTGTGTGTGTGTGTGTGTGTTGTATACATGTATGTCAGATTCTAAAGTAGAAGTTTCCTGAAGAATTTGCAAATATGAAATTTGGTACTATTGGAGGAACAATTCATTGTATCTTTAGCCTTCATAGATGAGTGACCCCATGGAGGTGTAACTCCACAACCGACCATTGAGATTTGTCTTAAAAATCCAAATTAACTGAATTTTTATAATCTCCTTATTTTGTGAAAATTATGGGCATCTGAGGACTTAGGAATCATACAGTCTATTGTGCAAGATATTTTTCTAAGGGTAATTTGTGAATTATCATCTACATGAATACTGGTTGTGTTAATTGTGCATTTGTGTGTAGGCATGGGTGATTTTAGAAGGCAATCTATTTCACAAGGAATATTGTGCATATTTTTTTTCTATCTGATTCTGGTCTTTATTTTTTTTTTACTACATTTTAACAAGTTTTTCATGACCCCTTCCATAGCAAGTTTGTTTTTCTATTGGTTGTTTTTAATACATGATACCCAAACACAGACACACATACACACACATTCAAACACTTCTATCCCAAATTTAATTTATAAGTAAAAATTAATGAAGCATTTATGCAGGAAATATTTTACTAAAATAAACGTTGCATATTTAGCTCTAGTTTATTCTTTTCCTGCTCTATTTTGTGTAAATCTGTAAGTATACTCAAGCAAGTGAATTGGTTATTATTCACTTTTTTTAAAACTTTTTATGCTGTCATGAAAATTACTACCCCATAGATTTCTGCCAATGATTATCTCACTTTATCAATCCTAAGATACAGCCAAACCTGATATGTGTAGTGCATTCCCATAGACAGTTTGTTAATTCTAAGAAAAAAAATACCAAAAACTATAATTGGTTTTATCTTTTTTAATGCATTTTATGGTTATTTTAAAAGTTAATGGAAATGAAAATGTAACGGGTCCAGTTGCTGTAGAGAACAATTTCACAGTTCCTCTCCATGTTACACATGGAGTTACCATATGATTCAGCAATTCTACTTTTAGGTATTTACCCAAAATAAGTGAAAATGTGGACTCAAACAGATATATGTATGCCAGTATTCACAGCAGCATTATTCACAATAATCAATAGGAGGAAACAACTCAAGTGACCATCAATAAATGATTAAACAAAATGTGGTATATACATATAGCAGACGAATACTCAGCCACAAAAAGGAATGGATGTCTGACACATGCTGATAGTGGATGAACCTTGAAAACATTATGCTGACTGAAATAAGCCAGACACAGGAAGACAAACACTGTATGATTCCCCTTATATAAAATAATAATATGTAAATCCATAGAGACAAAAGCAGATTCAAGGTTATTAGGGGTTGAGGATGGGAGGAATCATTATTGCTTTCAAAGGGCACATGGTAGCTGGGGTGATGAAAATTTTTGGAAATAGAAAGCTGAACAATATTGTGAATATAATTAATGCCACTGAATTATAAACTTAAAAATGGGTAAAATGGCAAGTAGTATGTTATACATGTTTCACCATGATAATATGCTAAACAATAAAAAAAGAATTGATGGAAACAAATATTTTTATTGAATAATTGCTTTGTGATCTATTTTTGCTTACACATTCATCTATCTAAATGCTATCAGTCAGCAGAATTAGTAATTAAAAAAAATAAATTTACATTGTTACTCTTGCTTCTCATTTTTGAGAAAGGTGGGAAGGGTGAAGAAGTCCCCCTGCTGTCACTACATGTAGATCTCACTTGGCTGCCACCACCCCGACCCCTCCACCAGGGTTCAACTCTGAACCCTTTAGAACCACTTGGGCAGTAGTTTTGTGTGAGCTTCAATAAGCTTTGATGTATTAAACAAACTTCACTAAGTAATCACAATCACATTGCCTGAAAAATGGAAATAGTATTAGATAATTTTAGTAGTTAAAAAAAAATCATTACCACCCCAAAGTGTAGATCCCCAGAGTAAGTAGGGAAATGGTATCTAAAATAACTTCTACCTACCCCATTCTTATTAAGGTTAGCTGTACACTGAGATACTGTTTGGTTGGGGAACTGAGCGTCCTCAGTACAGCTGCAAACTTGGAGCCCTTTTTGCTGATACAGGATCATATTCCCTTGAGATGCTCTGCAGTTACACATGGACCCAGACCAGAGTTGCTCAGGGCCAACTATCAGCACTGCAGAAAAGAAACAACAGCGGTAGACTGATCAAACCTTTGCTTTCTCTCTAGTTGGGTGTAGGAGCTGTGCTAATACTCCCTTCTTTGGAATATAATGACCTGGGGATCCTGGAAACCTGTGTGAAAGGATGGAAATCCAGAGTCATAATAGACCTGTTGACAAGAAGGTAGTTATAGTATGTGAGATTATTTATGGAAAAATAACGAATAACGCATACTTGTATCATGAGATTCTGAGGATCTTCCTAACATCTGTTTAAGTATGACACTTTAGGGACGTTGTAAGAAATATCCAATTCTCGCTTTTCCTTAGGGAAAGTGGGAGTGGAGTAGAGAATATATATAACTGCAAACACAAGCTTTTTCATTTAGATCAATAACAGTAGCTAGTGAAGTGTTCTATCTGCATTGTCTATATTTTGGTGATATTTTTGTGTCATAATTTTTCTGCAGGTAAATATAATCCCAATTATATATAACATAGGTATGATTTATACAATTTTATATGATACATCATAATCTGTTTCTTACCTGTTTGGATTTCTATTATACCTATTATTTTTCAAGTTCCCCGAGGATAATGAAAAGTATGTTACTACTCTTTATCGCCAACATGCGCAAAACAAAAATTTTAGATTGGATGAATTTTTATTAGGAAATGTGTGAAGCTTACTCTTGACTTTTATTTCTGCTTCACTTATGGAAGAAAGGTGTTGGGAAGAGTGAACAGTTTCACTGACCACACCCAGCATGACAGTCTTAGAGCCCTTACAGGAAGGTAGACCCATTTATCTAATACCATTGTTATTCTGTTTGTATATGTTCCTGTGGAGATGGAGGGAGATAGGATGCTTCCGTATATGTTTTTCCCTATCCAGATATTTATCCCTTCAATTCCTTTGTTCGTTATTTTGAAAAAGTTTGTATAATCTTGGTTCAACCAACTGACTTTAAAACAATATTTCTCCACACTGATTATTCTAAAAATGTCTCACAATATTTTCCCCTCTTCAGGGTGCAGTAAGATCAATGCTGCATTTGAAGTTAAATAGTTTAAACAAAATTGGATAGTGAACGTATTTATTGGCTTAAAAATGCTATCTAAACTAAGATGAATATATTGATATACATGTATATAAATTTAAAATAATTTTGCTTTTTTTCCCTGCACATTCTGAAACATTATAGTGATACGGGAAAAATAAAATACATTTATTTTGCTTAATTAATGAAGCATCTAATAGAGTCCTTTAAAAATTTTAAATACAAATTCATATATTAAGACATTTTCTACATTTTATTTCTGATTTATTTCTCAGCCATGATATCCTAAATGTATTACAGTCACTAACAAAATTAGACTGCTATAATATAGCATTTCTATTTTTTGGACTAAGATTATAATAAGAAAAGCTTCACTTGGTTTTTAATATTTTTGAGTTCATGAAATATAAACTGGAATTTTAAAAGACCTTTCTATTCATGTAGAATTCAAGACTGTTCTACTACATGATTGTAGATCTCTTTACTTTAAAACAGACTATTTCTAGCTGTGGAAGCAGGGGGTGTGGTTTTGTTGTTTTATATATATACATATATATAATAGGTGTATTTCATCAAAGACTTTCTATCATGTTACTTATACATTAAAAAAAATTAAAGAGGACTATCTGGGTTTATGGTCAACTTGTGAGAGTGAACATAAACAAGAGTGAAAACCTAGCATCTGACTGTTTGATATGCCCACCTGGACAAAACAAGTACTGAACAGAAACATCAATTACATCCAGCAAATCTTTCCTTCTTCCAAACTTTCCTTCCCCCAAATACCCCCTGTCCCCTCAGTTGCCAAGCAATGGTCCTGAGTCCTCCTCCATCCCTCCCTCTCCTGCTTTCTCTCTGCTGTGTCTCCAGGCACCAGTGTCTCCACTTTGCTCATCTCAACTCACAGTTCATGTTACCACCCACCTTCCTCTTGGACATCTACTAAGACTTCTTCTAAATCATGTCACCTATCATCCATGCACTATATGCTGCTAAAAACTTGCCTGGCTCAAGAGCTGGCTTACAAGATGATGTATATGCTTCCTCCTCGTGGCCCATATGAGCCAATTTTCCTATTGATAGAACTCTTGGCTCTGCAAATCAAAGGGTGGAAGGGGGTAGCTCCTTTCATTACAGTAAGTTCTCATTTCCCATTTGCAAGATTTTCCTTTCATCTTTGGTATTTGCTGGTCTAGATGTCCTAGTGACCAAAGGATGTTTCCACTGGAGAGCCTGAAATAATACAATTGTACCGCAAGGTGAGACTGCTAACTTGCCATTAGGGTTCCCCATGCTGCTGTGTCAAAAGTAAAAATGAGAGGGATTACAATATAGATTGAAGTAATTGATTTGATTATCAAGGGGAGGGTTTGGAATATATCTGCAAACCAGAGTGTTGCATGATGGTACTCCTCATTGTATTCCTGTGCTCACTGATAAATCTTACTAGAAAGTAACAGACAACAAACACAGGCAGAAACATGAAAGATTTAGCCCATCAGAAACAAAAGTTTGGGGTCAGTCTGCCAGATAATGAAATATTGTATGCTGAGCCATTTGCTGAAACTAAAGGAAACATTGACTGGATAGAGAAAAATAAGTTATACAGACAAACTATGAGACTTGAATTGCAGTCATTACACATATTTTGTTTCTCTTTTTATACATACTCATGCATGCACATATGCATGTAAATATTTATTTATAGGTAGTATATTTTAGCAACTTTGTATTTTAATCTATTTTTCTTTTTTTTAATTTTTTTTTAAAGATTTTATTTATTTGTGAGAGAGAGAATGAGAGACAGAGAGCATGAGAGGGAGGAGGGTCAGAGGGAGAAGCAGACTCCCCGCCGAGCAGGGAGCCCGAAGTGGGACTCAATCCTGGGACTCCAGGATCATGACCTGAGCCGAAGGCAGTCGCTTAACCAACTGAGCCACCCAGGCGCCCTTAATCTATTTTTCTAATCACCTTCCTCTTCTCTTTCCTATATGGTACTGTGGAGATTAAATTTACTGCTGTATTTACATTCCTGGATATCCAAAGGCACGTTGTAACTGAGGGAGAAAAAGACTAAAGATGACTCCAACTAGGGGTAAAATGACTTATGGAAGTGAATCTTGATTTTTATGAGGAAGACTTACATCATAGTAGTCTAGTAGGCAGAAACAAAATGTATTTTTTAATTGTTTAGTAGTTTACACTTCTTTAAAAGATCATGTATGGATGCTGAGTTGACAAAGACATAGTTGAGCTGGGATTTTCATGGGTACCTGAGCCTCCCTAACATATCCATTGAGAATCTCTTTGGATCATCAGAGAAGAATCTAGGAAGGCCCTTTCTCTGATTTCCAGGAAGGTTCGAGTTCAGAATCGATTAGTGAGAGGGATTCACAGGAGATTTGTAACAGAAGAAATGGAGAAGTGTTATTTTCTGGTCTCATTTTTAGACAACTCATTTGCGAATAGGGAATGCTTGAAAATTGCCAGATTTGGTACTGCAGGGTGTGAAGTTTGATACCAGATAACTCCTCAACCCCCCATCAGTAAAATTCTTGGATTTCACAGAAGCATCTTTGTGAGCTCCTAAAAATATTCTACTTATCACGGTGGCTTTATTTGTACTCAAAGACATTCTAATGGTGTGTAATGTTTCCAATTACCTGTACTGAAACACTGCCCAAGTAGAATACCTGAGTGACTTTTGTTTTCCTTCCCAAACCCCAACTGAAGCATCTGTGAAGAGTATTACAGGGAGAGAAAAGTGCTTCCCAAACCTCTCTCGGGAGGAAGAAGACACAAATTAAGATTCCAGTTAATTTGCCTTCTACTTGAACTGAAATGAATTTTACAGTATCATAGCTTTCTTGACGATGTTTATAAAATAATTCCTTGGGCAGTGCACTTAAATGATGTTTAATAGTAGAGATTGTACAAGTATTTTTTCCCTCACATGAAATCATTCTGGTTTTTACCAAACCAGATTCCTGCAATGTCTGAACCATTTCCTATAACTTAAACAAGCTGATTCTCACACCCCAATGTGGTGACCAAATCCCTTGGTTCTAATTAATAGATGATTTCTTCTATGTTTTAATGATTCAGTTGGTCTGAAATATTGTAGTTTTGTAAAATAACACCATAAGCATCTGTATCAATATTTTGAGTAGATGAATTGTGCTACTGGATTTTTCCAGCACACTAAATTCCACTCTGTACTGAGAAATAAAGTTTAGTGTCATTATTGTGCAAGACTGTTGAATCACACATCTGTACCTCTGAAACAAATAATGCAATATATGTTAAGAAAAAAAAAAGAAGAAGAAGAAGATAGCAGGAGGGGAAGAATGAAGGGGGGGAAATCGGAAGGGGAGACGAACCATGAGAGACGATGGACTCTGAAAAACAAACTGGGGGTTCTAGGGGGGAGGGGAGTGGGAGGATGGGTAAGCCTGGTGATGGGTATTAAAGAGGGCACGTTCTGCATGGAGCACTGGGTGTTATGCACAAACAATGAATCATGGAACACTTCATCTAAAACTAATGATGTAATGTATGGTGATTAACATAAGAATAAAAATTAAAACAATAGTAATAGTAAAAGAAAAAGTTAGTGGGACATTAGTCAGTATCTGTATCTTAACTCAAATAATCATTGGGTTAAAGGAAACGTCTTGAGTGAACTGAATACCCAGAACCTCTTCTTAATCCTCCAATAGCAAGTGATTTCCATAACTTCATTACTGGCACTGCCAGTTGTGTATGAGTAGACACAAACCCAACACAATCACAGCAAATGACTTTCTTAATATGGAATATGTTACCTCAGAAGTCTCCAAAGGCTTGAGTCACAGAAGGCATCATCTGAATCCAAATGGTCTGTTTATGTGTCTTTGAGTCAAGAAACCACAAGATTCAAGTGTCCTTGTTTATAATTAGTGTAGTAGACCTTACTTATTATCTATTCATTGTTATGTGGTAGTCATGTTAAAATATGCTGTTTTAGTAAACTTAATGTTTGCCTTACAACCACTGTGTATGAAAAATCCCCGCATCCAGACTCACTAGGGATCAAATACATGGTACTTAAAATTGTAGTCCACTTAAAATTTTAGTCCACTTATTATTGTTCTTTACCTTAGGTAAAGAAAATGTAGGATAATTCTTAATAAATTCTTAATGAGCAATATTCTCTACAAATTAATGCTTCTAACACATCTCATTCTTAGGAAGAAATTTAATTAAATTCAGAGTCACTGAGGCAGAGACACACTAGTTCATCTGCTAAATTCCATTCATCTCTTAGAGCTCTAGCTCCAGATCTCTAGGGGACCATAGTTTACTTCATGATGTAGAGATCATATTTTATATACCTGTGCTTTATAGTGTACATTATTCTTATATTAGTTCAGGCCCAGCAACATATTTTGCAGGATCAAGAATAAAAAAAAATGCTGGACCCAGGTTAGGGCAAGGAAGTCATTGTTCCCAGCTCAGGATAGACACAGGATCCCATGGGATTGCAACCTTCACACCAGAAATGCTCTGTATCTGTGTTAGGGTAGATGGGGCTCCACTGCGTCATTTTCCTGAATATGATTGTGTTGCAATGTCAGCATCCTGGGGAAGGGAAAAGTATTGCCTTTTCCCACCCCACCACAAAGCATGCCTAGGACCTAACTCTGGACACCCCTGATGTCTCTGTCCAAGCCTCAGGAGAGGGGCAGAAGGCAGTGGCAGAACTACTCCCAGCCCCTAGTGACCTGATTACCTCCCCAGGCATGGGGAGGTAGAGGTGGCCATGGGGCTTTAGCAGGGAAAAGGATGTCAGATGTCATCTGGGAAGTCAGGGGTCGGGGAGGAGACACCCATGAACCATTCTGGGGAGATTGCAGAAGGGGACACTATCCATGAACCAAGGATCCAAGGCCCAGGGAATGCTCCACTGTTCCATCAGATTTCACCTTCAAAACTCAAGATGGTGACCAAGAACATTAGACTCAAATCACTGGCTTTTCTGAGTATGCGGCCTCCTACTGTGAAACTGGTCCTGATCACATATGAATTCCGTTGTGGTTGTTTATGTAAGGTGTTTATGGGACTCAGCCTTATCCTAATCCCTAGTGAAATATAGACATTCAATTATTAAGATACCAAAATGTTTGCACTTGATGAAATGGATCCATATTTCTATAGTTCCTAAACTTGAGTGTTACATAAAGAAGGATCATCTAAAATTGTTTCAGATGTCTTGGACTCAGATTCAGAATGTAAGCTGGACTGAAAAACATTATATTGAAATAGTAGCATAACCTTAGTAGTATATCATTTTAATAACACTGATACACAATGATAAAAATCAAATCTGGATTGGCAGACTTTGTAATGAGAACAAGTGAAATTCTGTTGTAGAGCCTTAGAAAGTACTAATTCCCTTTAGCTATTAGTTGTCCAAGGCCTAAAAAAAAAAAAAATCATGATTTTTTTTCACATGTTGAGAATGTAACCTGAAACAAAGTCACATCATGCAAAGAAGGCATAGACCCATCTGTAAATAATTCAGAAATGAGGATTTCTTCAAACAGGATCGATTTTGATGACAATCATTAAATTTTTAATAATTTATACTTTTGAATTATATTGATACATCATGTTTTCAATTCTACCTTTCAAACACTGTCCATTCTTTCTGCATAAAGAGCTTTGCTCTTACTAACTGAATTAACTGAATTATCAGGTATCAGCAATAATAGTGTATGTTTGTGGGCATCCATTCTTGTGAGTACTTACCTATACTAACTAAACACACACACTTGATGTAGATACACATCAAATAAAAGTGTAATTATAGGCACAAAATTAAATTTGTATCATATATATGGTGTATATGTATGTATGATATGTGTACATATACAAATACAGATATCAGATTTACCACATAAATTTCACTCTATATTTTGCATATACTTCATTGCCTAATTGGCTAAATAAATATGAATAAATATGGTCCATGTAGCACTTTGTTCTACCTTAATTACAAAATGCTGTGAAACTATTAGTACTAATATTGTGATCATGTGGTTCTTATTCTCTGACATTTGTCTGTTTGCATAAAACTCTATTGTATAGTTTGTTGCATAAAACTTCATTGTATAGTTTGAACAAAACTTTATTGTATAGTTAAATGTGCTATTAGTTATCTTTTCTGTATCTATTAAAACTTTACATGTTTTATTATTTTAGCCTTTCACTCTAATAGACCTTTATAGTAACTTAGCTGTTTTTCAAAAACAATAATATTAAAGCTGTTAAACACTTATTATTTGGGACTGCTTTAGAATACAATGTTATTGGTATTATGAATTTGTGAATTATTGATGACCACTATATTCTTGAGAAGGTTAAAATGCAATTAAAGAATTTGTGAGAAAGCAAACTAACAGTTTATGCATAAATTTATGCATTTGTCATTGAGGGCTAATTGTTACATACTCCTTTTCTCCTCTGAAAAGTGTAATTGATTTAAATTTGCCAGTTTGGATAATAAATTATCTGAAGAGCTTAATGCATAAAAATACCAATTAATTCACTCATTCAGTCATTCATTTAAAAAAGAAACATGCATTACTATGTGCCAAGAATGTGCTAGTTCCTGGAAATATAAAGTAAAACAAAAAACAAAAAGTCCAATTACCTGCTTCTAGGCAATTAAGAAAGATGGGCAAGTTATTTAGCAATCACAATTTATATGTATTAAATACCATGAGAGTTTCTTTCATATTTGAGCAGGACCACCTCAGGTGACTCAGGAAGGAAAAATACCTTATTAAAACTGAGATTGCAGTAGTTCACTAGATGAAGCAGGTGTTAGGTTTTTCTGATTGCTTTTTTTTCAAACTTAAAAGGAAACATATTTTAATATGTTTATATTCAGCCAGAAGGAGAAAAAGTAAATGAAAATACCAACATGCTAGTAAAAACAACTTTTCAATAGTTAGGAATCCACATCTCTATGGCTGAGAGTGAGTAAAATATGACATCAGATTTGTCTTTCTGCTGCAGGACAAGGTTGATTTAACCCAGCAACCAGCGAGGCAGCTGTAGAAAGTCAAAGTGGCTGGCTATGTATCTATTACATATTTTTAGTTTTCACAATGTAAGACATTTGTAAAAAGTTTGTCACATTTCTGTTTTTAGTAACACGGTCTCCCCACACAGTCTAGATTGTTTCAAGATTAGTTGAACCCTGAGGGCAGTATGTATTTTTATTTGATTGTGGATTAGGAAAGATGTGGATGGCATTCCACAGCTTGTTTAAAACTCTATCCAATATTTCACTGAAGAAAATGTTCTAAAAAGGAAAAACAAAAGTTACTAAAGGATTTGTACTTTTTAAAGATGCATTTATTGGTTTGCATCTCTTCCTAAAGAAACAGCATCCAGCTGGATTCCTCTAGGATTGAAGCCTAGAAGGTCTTTCTCGGGATGGATGCAAAATATCTAATCAGAAATAACATCACTGATAAACCACGTTGATTCCAAAAAGAGAGACTATCTCCTTAGGTTCAAAGACCCTCCCTCAGGTATTGGGAAACAGATAGTCCATAAAGCAAATAGAAATGTAATGCCCTCAGAAATATTTTTTGCTAAGGGATGAAAAACAAGGAAGCCTTGTTCCTTCGTTTTAACCAGAGACTTCTGATAAACTAGTAGTAATTCCTGGGATTTTTATTTGACGTGTTTTCCTGATACCCAGGCTTACTGTTTTATAACTACAGCTCCGTCTCCCCAGATTCATTAGACTGAGATGTTTGCAGACTGAAAAATGCAGACAATCTTGAGCAGAATTTAGCTTCTCTGCATTTAGCTATTTTTTATCTTTTTGTATTACACACGGAAGTGATACTAAACTAATAAGAATGCAGGTGAGAACATTTCTTTTTAATATATGCTAATGACTGCAGTTTGGCCCAAAATATGCTGCTATTTCTATGTAACACTGTGGTACTGCTGGGAAGATTTTCTCCCAAGTGGTTTTATGGTTAATTATTATCCTCTTCATGCCTTAATTTGGATTCTATACTACCATTCAACACCTTTTTCAGACTTCCAATACCTAGCAAACTATTTCATAGTTTTATTACCTTAACTGAAAAGATTTAGAAAATAAATTAAGAACAATTCCTTTTCAGATTTGATTTTTATGCCTTGAAAAACATTTCAGAGAACGTTAGAATTTCTGCTATCTTATTATATTACCTTGAAAATAAGGAATTTTAAGTAGAAGCCTGGAATTTGCATTAAATAGAGCGAATGTATTCTAAAAACCCAGTGATAGTTGGCTTAAATCTCAACCAATTTGAAGTAGATGAATATGGATTTCCAACATGAATAATGATCAGAACAACGTGAAATTATAGAACTTAAGGGTAGTGTTGCATATTTGCTTAATATCTATTGTTAGGCTTAAGATATATTTATAGAAGCCAAAGAAATATATATGAAAAGAGCATTTTCAGCTGATTTCTCCTGTCCCACTTTCTTTCCTGAGTGTTGGTTGCAATGAGGCAGGGAATAGATTCGGCCTAGAGAATCAGACACAGAAGAATTCTCTGTAACTGTCTCTGAGGCAGCTGTGGGATGGGGCCCCCAGTAGTCAGTAACCAATTTCTAGACCTATGTCGTAAGCCAGCTGTACCATTTACTGGTTTATCTGACTGTGAGAAGTCACTTAACTTCTTGGGTGTCCAGTTTCTCCTATTTCAGATGGAGAGAGCGAAGGAGGCAAAATGTGGAAGAAGGGAAGCATTTCCTTCCAAATACTGAAAGTTAGTGATTGAGTATACGTGATCATATTTGTGGCTTGGTACATTTTTTTCAGTACGCTATTGCATGGTACCTTCTAAAGAGAGCATGATCCCTTCTATGTATTTTCACCTCTAAGGCAACCTGGATTTTGAAGGTTTTTGTGTCTCCTGGAGAAACACTGAACTGATGTTTGCTTTTGAAATACAAAACATACTCAAGCTCTGGGGACTCCTGGGCTTTCCAGAAATGCCAGGATCCTCCCATCTGACCTGCTACATAGTTTATATGATCACTAGCTTATGGCACCCTATCCTTGTTCCTTCGTCCTTGCAGTGCTTCCCCACACCAGGTTTTGTATTATTGCTTCTGCACTGGTAACCCAAGGATGAAAACCTTGGCTAAAATGGGTTGAACCACAGTCCGGCCACAAGTGAAGGACACAGAGGTTTTCAGCCATTGTGGCTCATCTCTTAGGGCTCCTGGGTTTTTTATCTCATCATCATAATAATATGGAATCAAAAATATCTCTTTACCCCCATGGTATTTGGCAGTCAAAGGTAATTACAAACAAAGGCTGTGTTGTTCAGAGACACTTATGCTCAGTCCAGTCTCATGGAAACAGATAATGTGCTAAATAAAAGGAAATTACATATATTGGAAAAACGTTCAAAATATTTTTAAATTCCTAACAAGAGAAGAGTTTCTTCCTAAGTCTGTCTTTTATTTGTCACAAGATAAACCATGTTCCTTAGAAGGGAGAGGTCAGAAAGTAGTTCCTGCTGATTATATTATTAATACTTTCTCTCTGCCACTTTATCACCCATATGCAATCTCATACTACAGTGAGAAACATATTAGAAGATCTTAGTTACTTGAACTTTCAAATGTGAGGCTGGATTCCTGGATTTTTAACTTAATTCATCAATATCCTGAAAGATATTGTTATGGTTATTTTATTTTATTTTATTTTTAAGGATTTTGTTTATTTATTTGTTTGAGAAACAGAAAGTGTGCACTTGTGAGCTGGGGGAGGAGCAAGAGAGGAAAAAGCAGACTCCCCGCTGAGCAGGGAGCCCGATGCAGGGCTTGACCCCAGGATCCTGGGATCATGACCTGAGCCAAAGGCAGACGTTTAACTGAGCCACTCAGGTGCCCCAAGAAATGGGTATTTTAAATAGAAAGGTTATTTTACGTAGAACTGGTCAAATTACATGAATGACAGTTCACTTGGGTTACCACTCAGCAAACTAAAGCCACTTCCCCAAGAAGGACAGTTGAAACATTTAACAACTTTTAAGGGGAACTCTTCAAAACAGCTCATTTTCCCCTGACAGTGGTGAATACTTCTGTCAGATATATGCTTGCAAATAAAATTTCAACTACATATTTGATTTGATTTTCTCAGGATGAACACACATACAAGTTTTTAGTAAAATTATTTAAAAATGAATAAGGAGGGGCACCTGGGTGGTGTAGTGGGTTAAGCGTCCGACTCTTGGTTTTGGGCTTAGATCTTCGTCTCAGGGTCCTGGGATCAAGCCTTCATGTCTGGCTCCAAGCTTGGCGCAGTCTGCTTGAGATTCTCTCTCCCTCTCCCCCTACCTCTCCCACTCATGCTCTCTTTCTCTAAAATAAATAAATAAATCTTTTAAAAAATGAGTAAAGAGCAAGTATACGAAACTATATAAAATAATATTTTTTCAATAAAAATTATAACTACATTGAAAACTATTCTTATAATACATAGGCCCTGAGTGACCTATGAAATTGTTTATGTAGGTACAAAATAAAAGCTATTTTATTTAGCTAACTAATCAAGTAAGTAACTTTTAATTTGTTGCAGCTGTATCTACAGTGACTATTCCACATCACTGAACAGTTAATGCTACCTTTTATCCTTTATCATTTTCTTTATGAGCTAAGGGATTGTTCACTCAGATTCTTCTAATCCTCATAATACCTGGGCCATTATTACAAATCCTTGCTGTTCGAATAGCATCCAATTTCTTATGAATCTCATGAGTATTAAAGAATCTTGTTAAATGAAACTGGAGGTATCACATCTTGCCTGGAATTTCATTTGCAATTCAATAGTTTTAAGTGCTAACATAAAGAGAGGGCTCACTTGAAACTCACACTAGCAGTTTTTTTTTTTTTCCTCTCTATCTGTAGGTATGCCACATTTAGAAGCCTATCTCTCATTCAATATGCAACATTCAGAAAAAGATTACGTCTGAGCCCCTTTCTTTATCTCTGGTGAGACTGAATAAACTGGAGGGTGCGGGGACGTGGAGAGGGATTCATAGAGGTGGCAATTGTAGGAGATATACAAATCTGTAATAAAAAAACACGTAGTATTTTTAGTTAGGATAAATTTACTTAAAATATTGATTGTATCTGTTGTAGTCCGCAACTTGGTGTAACACATGTCCCTTGGTACCTAATCAAAGAGCTTAGAATATTTCTATACACATTCTTTAGATTTAGTGCCTCAGGGAACATTCTCAACTCGATAAAAGGCATTGCTGTGCACTGAATGTGCTCCCCCAAATTTCATATGTTGAAATCCTAACCCCCAATGTGGTGGTATGAGGAAGTGGAGACTTTGGGAGGTAATTAGGTCATGAGGGTGGAGCCCTCATGGTTGGTATTAGTATTCTTAGAAAAAGGACCCAGAGAGCTTACTTACCTCTTCTGCTATGTGAGGACACATGGGGAGACAGCGTCTCTAAACGGGGGAGCATCTCTCACCAGATACTGAATCAGATAATGGATTTTCTAGTCTCCAGAACTTTGAGAAATAAATGTTTCTCGTTTAAGCCACCCAGTGTGTGGTAGTTTATTATAGTGATCCAAATGGACTAATACAAGAACTAGTACTCAGAGTGAGGTGTTGCTGGAACAAATACCTAAAAATGTGGAAATGGCTTGGGAACTGGGTAATGGGTAGGGGACAGAAGAATGCTATGGTGCCTGCTAGGAAAAACCCACATCATCCTGAACAGGCTGTTAAGGGTGATCCTGGTAAGATTCTGGTAAGAAAGAACAGAGGACACCTGTAGAGAAAGCTTCTTAGAGAATAAAGTATATCATAAGTAGAATATTGGTAGAAATATGGATGGTAAAGGCCATTCGGATGAGGTCTCAGATGGAAACGGGAAGATAGGCCATCCTTGTTATAATTGTCAAAGAAGCTGGCTGAATTGTGTTCATGTTCTAGTGTTTTGTGAAAGGTAGAACTTGTAAGTGATGAAATTGATATTTAGCTGAAGAGATTTCTAACAAAGTATGGAAGGTGAGACTTGATCCTCCTGACTACTTATAGTAAAATGTAAGAAGTGAGAAATTACTGAAAGATGAAATTGTTAAGCAAAGAGGAATCAGACCTTAAAGATTTGGAAAAATTTCAGTCTAACCATATTGCATAAAATGAGAACAAAAAGGGTGTGGCCAAGTGACCATTTGATAAGGAGATTAGTATGGATCAACCGAGTGGACAGAAGCCAGGTGCTATTCTTCAAGACAAAGAATGACCCGGAAGGTGACTCAGAGATCATCAGGGCTGCCACTCCCACTTCAGCCCAGAGGGCTGGGCTCCCAGAGGGCATGACGGTGTCTGCCTGTTTCAAAGGAGAGGGCAGCCCCAGAGAGTCACGGGTGTGACCTCCCCCACCACACAGAGCTCTGGGGCTCTGTCCATGGTATGGCTCTCTGGCCACAGATAATGTGGTGTGGGCAGCACTCCTCTAGCCATGGGGATGGTGTCGCCACCCTGGTAGGGCCAGAAGGCAGAGCACCAAGCCAAATGGGATCATTCTCAAGTTTTAATCTTTAATGTTGTCTGCCTTGTTAGGTTTTGGACTTACTTGGGACCCATTACCCCTTTCCTCTTCCCTATGTCTTCCTTTTGAGATGGATTTGTATACGTTATATATGTCCCACCAGTGTAGTTTGAAAGCCTGTAACTTTTTTGCTTCACAAGTTCACAGCTGGAGAATAATATGTCTTAGGATGAATCATATTGATTCAGAGTCTCACTCATACCTGATTTAGATGGTATTTAGATAAGACTTTGGACTTAGACTCTAGGTATTTGAGACTTTTGGGATGGAATGAATGTGAGAAGGATGTGAATTTTGGGGAGCCAGTGGCAGAATGCTATGGATTGAATATATATGACCCTGAAGTTTACATATTGAAATCCTAACCCCCAATGTGATGATATTAGGAGATGGAAATTTTGGGGGGCGATTAAGTGCCTTTATAAGTTAATGCACTTATAAAAGAGACCCAGAGAGTTACTGCTTGCCTGCTATGTGAGGAAACAGGGATAAGATGTCATCCATGAATGAGGAAGTGGGACTTCACCAAACATCAGATCTGTCACTCAGTCCATGGTCATTTGTTATGGCAGCCCTAACAGATCAAGGCAGATACCTATGAAAAGTGCACAGCTATCATCATACTTAAAGTCTGAATGGTTTCCTTCTAAGGGCTGAGCAAGACAAGAATGTTTTCTCCACTTCTATTCAGCATTACATTGAAATATCTATGCAGGGAAATTCAGCAAGAAAAATAATAAAAGGCATACAGATTGGAAAGGGAGAGTAAAACTTCTTATTTACAGATGGCATAATCTACAGATTCCATGAAAAACTGTTACAACTAATAAACAGTTTTAGCAAGATTACAGGATACAAGATCAATATACAAAATAAATGTTCTATGAACTAACAATGAACAATTCATCAACAAAATTATGAAATCATTAAATTTATAATAGCATCACAAAGAACAAAATATTTAGGAATGAACTTAAGAAAATATGTGCAAATCTTGTACATTAAAAATACAACCATTGTTGAAATAATTTTTGAAAGACCAAAATAAAAGAAAATATATCTCATCTTCATGTATAGAAAGACTTAAAATGTTGAGATGGAGATATTCACCAAGTTGATCTATAGATTTAATGAAAACAGTATTATAATAACATATGGATCAAGTGATGCAGGTTTATCCACATGCAAAATAATAATAACAACTACAATAACAACGTTTGGATTCCTGCTTCTACCATGTCCCAAATATTTGTACAAAATAAATCATTACCCTAAATTTGAAAGCTAAAACTATAAAACTGTTAAAAGAAAATGTAGGACAGAGTCATTATAGTTTTAGGTTAGTCAAAGCCTTAGTAAACACAACACTAAAAGCACAAGCAAAAAATTTTAAAAGTAGATTAACTGGATTTCATCAAAGTTAAAAAATATGTTCTCTCTCTCTCTCTCTCTCTCTCTATATATATATATACATATATATATACATGTATATATATGTTTCCTAACTGGATTTCATCAAAGTTAAAAAATATGTTCTCTCTCTCTCTCTCTCTCTCTCTATATATATATATATATATATAAACATATATATATACATGTGTGTGTATATATATATATATATATATATATATATATATGTTTCCTATTGCTGCTGTAACAAATTAACACAAGCTTAATGGGCTAAGATAACACAAATTTATTATCTTATTCTCCTGGAGGTTAGAAGTCCAAAATGAACTTCCTTGGGCTAAAATCAGGTTTTCAGTAGTCTGTATTCCTAAGGGTATATTGGAACATCCATTTCTTTATATTTTCCAGCTTACAGAGGCTGCTCACATTCCATGACTTATGATCATCTTCTAGCCAGAAATTATATCATTTCAACTCTGTTTCTGTCCCATCTCCTTCCTTTACTTTCCTGAATTCATCTTTGCTTATAAGTACCCTTGTGTTTAGATTGGTCCTGGGCAGATAATACAGGATAATTTCCCATCTCGATATCCTTAAGTGAATCACATTTCCAAAGTCTCCTTTCCACATAAGATAACATATTCATAGGTTCTAGGAATTATGATGTGGACATATTTGTGGGGAAGACATTTTTCTGTCCAGTACATCAGATAGCTAATTAGGGGTTTATACCCAGACTATATAAAGAACATTTGCAGCTTAAAAATTAAAAGACAATTAGTGTAATTAAAAATGGACAAAGAAATTGTACAGACATCTCTCTAACATCCAGATAGCAAACAGGTATATGAAACAATGCTCGACATAATTAGCTACTAGGGAAGTGTTCATCACCACCTGAGACACCACTTCATAATGATTATGATGGTTATAGTAAGAAAGAGTTAATTACAAATGTTGGCAAGCATGTGGAGAAATTAGAACCTTTGTTTTGTGTGAGGTTGTGTGAAATGGTACAGCCACTTTGGAAAACAATCTAGCAGTTTCTAAAAATGAGTAAACAAAAAATAAAATAAAAATAAAAATGGGTAAATACACCATAATCAAATGACACAACAAATGCATTCCTAGGTAAATGCCCAAGATAAATGAAAGCATATGTGACAGAAAGTTATTCACAAATGTTTATAACATCATTATTTATAGTAGCCAAAAAATACAAACAACCCAAATATCCATCAACTGATAAGTAGATTAACAAAATGTGGTATATCCATATAATAGAATATTGGTTAGCAAAAATAAGAAACAAAATACGGACACATACCTCAGCATGGATTAACCTTGAAAAAAATTATCCAAGTTAAAGCAACCATTCACAAAAGACCACATATTGCATTCATATCAAACGTCCAGAATGGCAAATCTATAGAGGTAGTAAGTACACCAGTCACCATTGAGAGCCAGTGGTAGGGGTGGGGCAAAATGGAAATGACAGCAAATGGATATTGAGGTTCTTTGGGCATTTCTTTTTGAATATTGATCTTTTGGAATTTCTTTTTGGTTAGAGTTTCCTTTTCTTTCTTTTGGTATGAAAATATTCTGAAATTGTGTTGATGATTGTACAAATCTGTAAATATATTAAAATCATTGAGTTGTACAATTTAAATGGGTGAATGATTTGATATGTTGATATTTCAACAAAGCTGTTTAAAAATGCAGAAACACAAATGTTCTTAGACACAGTCAAGAGATTGCTGGATTGCGTAATGAAATTATAATGGATGCTAAGTAGAAGAGAATTGTGGCAACACAGTATTCATGTCTACAGTCATAAATTAAAGAGGCTAGGAGTAGTATCACAAGTACTTTTGTGTTCTTAAAACACCTTTGTGCCCTTAGATTCTGACACAAAAATTGTCAGAAACATTTTCTACATTCTCCAGAAAAATCTAGGAGAGAGTTTTCAAAGGGTATTCAGTCATTTTAGTCACTGATGCCTTGATTCACTGATTAATTCAACATATAGATTTATTGGGCATGTGACTAAGTACTAATCATTATACTTGGGGCTGAGATAAAATCGTGAGCAAACAGATGCGGTCTTTGCCTCTTGGAGCATCTCATCAAGCCCTGATGGGAAACATTGGTCATTTAATAACATTGACAGAAGTATCATTTGAAATTTAATTTAGAACTTCTGTGGAAAAGCATGCAATTTAGGGACCTGACCTAATAGGGGCAATTTTTTTCTTAAAGAAAAATGTTTGCATTAGAAGATCAGCGGATATTAATCAGGTGAAGAGTGGGTATGTGTATGGCAGGTAGGGAGTGCATCGGTTGAACTGTAGGAGAAACCCTCCAGCTGGAGGCAGGAGTATGTGCGGAAAATCCTGTGCTAGAAGGAGCAGGGAACATTTAAAGAACTAAAGACCACTGAGGCTGCAGTACAGCCTGGGGGAGGAGCAAAGGACAAGACAAATCAGGAAAAGTAGGCAAAGATGAGGCCAGGTGGTGCCTACTCAGATATGCTAAAAATTTGCCGTATTTTAAGAATAACAGGAAGTTACTGAAGCATTTCTAGAAAGGAAAAAAATACATATATTTAATTGTATTTCCACTTTCACTTTTAGCCCTTTACCTCATTTTTGGCTCATCCTTTGTGTTTCTCAGAGAAGGAATGTAACACAGCCTATATATGTATAATATATTTTTATCTTTATATTTATATGTTTATAAATATTTAAATAAATATTAAATAAATGGGTAGTAAATATTAAAATATAAATTTTAAATATATAATATTTATTGTTACGTAATAGTTAACATTAAATATTAAACTTAAAATAAATATTAAATATATATCTTAGAAAAGTGTAATCATCTAAGAACAAAGGAAAGATTCATGAAAAGATTTGGAATACTACATTATAAAAAATGGCAAAAATTCCCTTCCCCAAACTAGAAAAATATTCTATCTTGGCAGTGTGGACAAATGAGTAAGGGGGAAATATTGAATAATTATTACATAGGATTAATGGGTCTTTGAGGAAGAGGCCATGAGCTTTAGGCTCCAGGCTTTGCCCATGTGTGTTCTATGGGATCAGAGAAGAGATACAATTTGCATTTCCTATGTTAGGTAGATCCTCAGGGAGTTAGCAACATCCCAGAATTTCATAACTATTTTACAGGGCATATGTATACCCTTGTGCTTACTATTTCTGGCAAAATGGATTATACAATAATGGGCTCATCCCAAAATCTTTGAAACTTATTCCAGATGTATATGCTCAGCATAGGAAACCCTAATGAAAAAATGGCATCCTGTTGTACAGCCCATTATTTAGGAGCTTTACATACTTCTGCAGCAGATGTCAAGAAGACATTGGGGCTTTCAATGTTGAATTTCCCAGCCTCATATTCTGGTTTTCTTCAGAAGATACAGATAGGGACATACAGACGAAATGCTTTTTGGTGTCTCCGAGTCTCCCAGATTGGATTGTCATGGGAGCTTAAAATTCAGTGAAAATGATAGCAAGTTTTCGATCAGCAGTCCGTTTGTTGAGAATCTCACAGAGAAGAGTTATTTGGGGGCTGCTAGAGACAAAGAACATTGACTCTGAGCCCAGAGAAAGCATGGCTGTGGGAGGTCTGGGGTTGTTGCCATGACACCGGTGGGAGGGTGAGGTGGTGACATGCACGGCATTGCACTGATGGAGGCGAGCGGAGCTCACACTGCCAGCCAAAGGCACTATTGCTCATCCAGAACTAACAGGAATGGAAAGTGACGTTGAGAGAACATGACCCTTATTCCCTCTTGCAATATTCCAGGAGCCTTCTATTGTCTACTGTTCGTGAAAAAGTCAAGAAAGCAGCTGAAAAAGGAAAATTGCAGTCTGTAGTATCGAAATTCTAGCATTTTAGAAGGATGAGTATAGACCTGAGGGGAAAAAAATAAGATTGAAAAATATCTCAACTTTAATATTGAGAGGTTTCATTCTAAGCCTTGGGACAAAGAGAGTGGAGTAAAGAATCCTAAAGGGGAATGAGATGCTCTGAAGGAGCCTGGGTGAACTCCCAGTCCTGGGTTGAGATAAGGTAACAGTAAAGACCACCATTATCTTCCTCCTGGGAGTCTTTCTAGGAGGAACTTCAGAAAATGGAGACAAGTAAATAAGTGGCTTTTTCCCTCTGTGTCCTGAGCTTTAGTGTGATTGGTCTTTAAGTTGGAGAGATGACTATCACAAAGTCTGCAATGCAATCCATGTAATGAGGTGGTTCCAAGTTGAGTAAATGGTTTAGGCTAGCCGTGGTAACAGGGATATCACTGCTGGTGGGATGTATATTCATATGAGCATGTTAAGGCATCATCCATTAACATAGCGTGGTTGAAGAGACAGCAGCTTTGAAGTGAGAGGGACGTGGTTGGCGACTTACTGGCTCTCTGCCCTGCAGCCAGTTACTTAAGCCCCTTGAATTTAGTCTTAGCTCTAAAATGGGGAAATTATGTCTAGTACTTTTGTGATTATTAACTTATATAATTTATATAGTACATTTAGAACCCTTTGAGAGTACTTAATAGGGATTATATATTTCAAAAATTATAGTTATTATTATTATAAATGTAAAATTTTTATATTAAACAAGTGGCGTTAAAGCATCTATGGGGGAGTAGGCCAAAGGTAAGTTAATGTTAAGGTGTGGGTCAGAGAAAAAATTGCTATATAAAACAGGCGATAGTCAGCAGTATATCAAGTGGGGGCAGGAACTCAGGAGGTGGCATAAGTAACTGGAAACTAATTGATGGCAGAGATTAGATGCCTGATTAATTGAATTAATTCAGTCAATCAATCTAATGAAAAACAAGGAGATGGGACCACAGTCTTCAAAAGGAAACATATTCACTTAATTGGAAGTTTGGCTTATATTTTTAGCCAAAAATTGCCGCCTTTAATTTTGCGAAGAGTAACACCAAACTGAGACACCTAATGTCTTTCGAGCCAGCGAGCTAGCTACCATCTATCTATAAATAATCTGTCAATCATCTACTGTCTATCTAAAATAATTAAAATTATTCCTTGAGACCAATATACAGAAATTCTGGCTTTCTCACTTTGAACTTAGACTAAATGTTTGTTGAACAAAACCTATATATAACAATCCAAACTTTTCAGCAAAATTTTCAATTGGCATAATTTGAATGACTTTATCTACATTTTTTTCTTATATCATTATTTTAAAATAATATAAAATGGCAGCCTAAGAGTTTGCTCATCAATATTATTATTGCTGTTTTTTATTATAATTATAAAATAAAATAGATACAGAAAAAAATCATACCACCATGTTGAGAAATAGAGTCCTACCACACAGTGCAAAATATCCCCCTTTGTATTCTCAAACATAATCCATTTTGTGCCACACAATTTTAATTTACACGTAACTATTATCCAGACTTTAATAGAATTCTTTCCTTAATTATTAAATTCATTGATAACCCAAATAGGCACTATTTATATTCTTGTCATTAAAGAAAAACAACAACAACAGACATTTGTAAATCTTTAAAAAACAAGTTTTCCAGCTTTATTAAGGTGGAAGTGGTATGCAAAAAGTGCACATATTTAATGTATACAATTTGATGAGTTTGAACATATACATAAATCCATGAAACTATCACTAAACAATTAACGTAATTGACTTAACCACCACCTCCAAATGTTTCTTTGCATCCCTTTGTTGTTGTTGCTTTGTTTGTTTGTTTTTTCAGGTTTGTGTATATATGTTTGTGGTAAGAACTCTCAACATGGGATTAAAATGAAAAGGAGATATCCCCTCACATCAATTAGGATGTCTATTATCAAAAAACAAACAAAAGAAATTAGAACCCTTATACACTGCTTGTGGGAATGTAAAATGGGGCAACTGCTATAGAAAATAGTATGGAGCTTCCATAAAAAATTAAAAATACAACTATCAGATGATCTAGCTATCCCATGTCTGGGTATATATCCAAAAGAATTGAAATCAGGGTCTTGAAGAGATATGGGCACCTGGGTGGCTCAGTCAGTTAAGTGTCCAACTCTTGATTTTGGCTCAGGTTATGATCTCAGGGTCACGAGATCAAGCCCCATGTCAAGCTCTGTGTTGGCATGGAAACTGCTTGGGATTCTCTCTCTCCCTCTCCCTGTGCCCCCCCCCCCCCTCTCTCTCTCATCAAAAAAAAAGAAAACTAATTAAAAATAAAATAAAAATTACAATAAAAATACAATAAAAATTTTAAAAATAAAGAGATATCTACACCCCTTATTTATTGCAGCATTATTCTCAGTAGTCAGGAATAGAAAAAACCTGAACCCTTATTGATAGATGAAAACATGTGGTGTATACATATAAGGGAATACTATTCAGCCTTAAAAACAAAGGAAATCCTGCCAAGTACAACAATGATGAAACTTAAGGGCATTATGCTAAGTGAAATAATCCAGTCTTGGAAAGACAAGTATTGTATGATTCCATTGTATGAAGTGTCTAAAATAGTCAAACTCATAGAAGAGAGTAGAATGTTGGCTGCTGGGTCTTAACTGATTTGTTTCCCTATAATCCTATCTCTTTCTTATAATTCTCTTATTAAAAAGCTGTGTTGTTTGAGTTATAGGGTTTCCTAGTGTCTTGATTTTGTCGACTGCATATCATGGTACAGATGAAGGACATTCTCTGTTTCCTACCAATTTCTGCTCAACCCAGAGAGTCTGTCAGACTCACATGTAATTTCATTATTGGCATTATATATGAATGGAGTGGTATCTTTAAAGCATGAAAAGAAAAAAAGAAAAAAAAAAAACACTGTTTAACCTAGAATTCTTTCCCAAGACAAAATATATTTCAAATATAAAGGTAAAAAAAGAACTTATCAGGCAATAAGAAAACAAAGGAATCTTTGCTAGTATAATTTCATTTAAAAAATACTAAAGTATAAAGTATATGTTTTTGCATACAGGAGAGAAATGGTACTAGGTAGAAATTTGGATTTACGCAGGGAATAAAAACTGATGGTAATTGTAAATAAAGGGTAAAACAAGATATTTTCCTTATTTTTAATTATTCAAAAATGTTGACTATTTAAAACATACAGAATTATAATATTTTAGGGAGTTTATAGCATATTTAGAAGTAACATATAACAACAATAGTACAAATGAAGTGGTATAGTATTATTTGTAGACTGTGTTAAGTTAGAGATGCATATTGTAAAATGTATGCTAATAAGCCATTAGTGGATATTAAAAAAATAACTAGTTGAACTCTTTCCAAAATGAAGTAGGAATAAAGAAAAAAATGAAACAAGAGTCATACAGGACAATTGTAAGACGAAAGAAAAGAGTGTTGAAGCTTAATGCTTTGATAATTATGTTAAATTTAAATAGTTTATACCTATCAAATCAAAGGTGATGGTTATCAGATTGTACAAGTATATGAGATCCCTCTACTCACTAGAGGAAACCATTTCAAATATGAAAGTACACATAGATTAAAAGTAAGAGGGTGGAAAGTAGATAATAGCATAAAAACAAATAAACAAAAAAAATTAAGTGGATATATTAATACAAACTGAACTTCAGAATAAGGAGCAGGGATAAAAGGCTCATTCCATAATGATAAAAAGATTAATTCATCAAGAAGTCATAACAATCCTAAATATGTGTGCATCTACTAACAAAGTATGAAAATAGGCGAGTAAAACCAACAAATAGTAAAGGAAAGAGACAAATCCAAACTACTTGGACACTTTTTAAAATGTTAATTTTCTCCACTTTATCTACAAATCAGTGCAACCCTTAATCAAAATCACAGAAAACATTTTTTACAGAAAGTGGAAAGTGGATTTTAAAATGTAGACAGATGGTGTTGGGATAATTGGACAGCTACATGTAGAAGAATGAAACTGGACCACTCTCTTAAACCATACACAAAAATAGAGTCAAAATGGATGAAAGACCTAAGTGTGAGACAGGAATCCATCAAAATCTTAGAGGAAAACAGAGGCAGCAATCTCTTTGACCTCAGCCACAATAACTTGTTGCTAGACACATCTCCAAAGGCAAGGGAAGCAAAAGCAAAAATGAACTATCGGGACTTCATCAAGATAAAAAGCTATTTTGCACAGCAAAAGAAACAGTCAACAAAACCAAAAGACAACCTACAGAAAGGGAGAAGACAACTGCAAATGTCTTATCAGATTAAGAGCTAATATCCAAAATCTAGAAAGAACTTATCAAACTTAACACCCAAAAAACAAATAATCCAGTCAAGAAATGGGCAGAAGACATGAACAAACATTTCTCCAAAGAACACATACAAATGGCCAACAGACACATGAATAAATGCTCACCATTACTGGGCAGTCAGGAAAATACAAATCAAAACCATGAGATACCACTGCACACTGGTCAGAATGGCTAAAATTAACCACTCAGGAAAGGACAGATGTTGGCAAGGATGTGGAGAAAGGGGAACCCTCCTACACTGTTGGTGGGAATGCAAGCTGGTGCAGCCACTCTGGAGAACAGTATGGAGGTTCCTCAAAAAGTTGAAAATGGAGCTACCCTATGACCCAGCACTTGCCCTACTAGGTGTTTATCCAAAGGATATAAACATAGTGATCCAAAGAGCACCTGCACCCCAGTGTTTATAGCAGCAATGTCTACTATGGGCAAATATGGAAAGAACCCAGATGTCCATCGACAGATGAATGGATAACAAAGATGTGGTATATAAATATATATGTATATATATATATATATATATTCCACTATACACACACACACACACCACACACACACCCAAAAGAATATTACTCAGACATCAAAAAATGAAATCTTACCATTTTCAATGACGTGGATGGAACTAGAGAGTATTATGCTAAGTGAAATAAGTCAATCAGAGAAAGACAATTATCATATGATCTTACTCATATGTGGAATTTGAGAAACAAAACAGAGGGTCATAGGGGAAGGGAGGGAAAATAAAATAAGACAAAATCAGAGAGGGAGGCAAACCCTAAGAGACTCTTAACTCTAGGAAACAAACTGAGGGTTGCTGGAGGGGTGGTGGGGGGGGATGGGGTAACTGGGTGAAGGGCATTAAGGAGAGCATGTGATATAATGAGCACTGGGTGTTATATGCAACTGATGAATCACTAAACTCTACCCCTGAAATGCATAATATGCTATATGTTAATTAATTGAATTTAAATAAAATTAAAAAATAAAGTAAAAATAAGAATGTATACAGAAAGCAAAGAATCGAAAAGTGAAATCAATTTTGATACAAGAAAATGAAAAATTCTGAAAAAGGAAAATGCTTTAACCTAACTAATTTCATATATATTCTAAACTTGCAGTAAACCAAGATATTTGAAATTGGCATAAGGTTAAATTTATAAAAGTACAAAAATGCAGATATCTTTTTCTGCTATTCAGTATATTGCCTTTTTGTTTTGTTGATGGTTTCCTTTGCTGTGCATTTCCTTTGCTTTTTATTTTGATGTAATCCCAATAGTTCATTTTTGCTTTTGTTTCCCTTGCCTTAGGAAACATGTCCAGAGCAATGTTGCTATGACCAATGTCAGAGTATTGCTGCCCATGTTCTTTTCTAGTATTTGTTATGGTTTCAGGTCTCACATTTAAGTCTTTAATCCATTTTTTTTAAAGATTTTATTTATTTATTTGACAGAGACAGTGAGAGCAGGAACACAAGCAGGGGGAGTGGGAGAGGGAGAAGCAGGCTTCCCGCTGAGCAGGGAGCCCGATGTGGGACTCGATCCCAGGACTCTGGGATCATGACCTGAGCCAAAGGCAGATGCTTAACGACTGAGCCACCCAGGCGCCCCAAGTCTTTAATCCATTTTGAATATATTTTCGTGTATGGTGTTAGAAGTGGTCCAGCTTCATTCTTTTGCATGTAACTCTCCAGTTTTAGGTTTTTTTTTTTTTTAAAGATTTTATTTACCTATTTGAGAGAGAGAGCATGAGCGGGGAGGAGAGAGGAAGAGGGAGAAGCAGACTCCCTGCTGAGCAGGGAGCCTGATGCAGGGCTCAATCCTAGGACCCATGAGATCATGACCTGAGCCGGAAGGCAGATGCTTAATGGACTGAACCACCCAGCGCCTGTAACTGTCCAGTTTTCTTAGCACCATTTATTAAAAAGACTGTCTTTTCTCCATTGTATATTCTTGTCTCCTTTGTCATAGATTAACTGACCATATAAGTGTATGTTTATTTCTGGGCTCTCTATTCTGTTCCATTGATCTATGTGTCTACTTTTGTGCTAATACCATACAGTTTGATTACTACAGCTTTGTGGTATGTCTTGAAATCTGGAATTGCAATACCCCTAGTTTTGTCCTTCTTAAGATTGCTTTGACTAAAGGCAACCTATGAAATGAGAGAAGATATTTGCAAATGGCATATCCAATAAAGGGTTAGTATCCAAAATATATAAAGAACCTATACAACTCAACACTAAAAAAACAAACAATCTGATGAAAAAAATGGGCAGAGAACCTGAATAGACATTTTCCCAAAGAAGACATACAGCTGACTAACATACATATGAAAAGACGCTCAACATCACTCATCATCATGGAAATGCAAGTCAAAACCACAATGAAATATCAGCTAACACCTGTTAGGCTAAAATCAAGAAGACGAAAAACAAGTGTTGGTGAGGATGTGAAAAACAAAACAAAACACTTGTGCATTGTTGGTGGGAATGTAAATTGGTATAACCACTATTGCAAATGGTAGAAGTTTCTTAATAAAACTAAAAATAAAAATACCGTATGATCCAATAATTCCACTACTGGCTATTTACCCAAAGAAAGTAAAAACACTAATTTGAAAAGATATATGCACCCTTATGTTTATTGCAGCATTATTTACAATAACGAAGATATACCCATTGATAGATGAAAGGATAAAGAATAGGTAGTGTGTATGTGTATATATATATATATATATATATATATATATATATCTTCATAAAAAGGATGACATATTGCCATTTGCAAAAACATGGATGGGCCTAGAGGATATTGTGCTAAGTGAAATAAGTTAAACTGAGAAAGACAAATATCATATGATTTTACTTATTTGTGGAATCCAAAAAAAAAAGAATAAGCAAACAAAAAGTACAGTCAGACCTATAAATACAGAGAAGAAGCTGATGGCTTCCAGAAGGGAGGGGAATGGGGGATGGGCAAAGTGGGTGAAGGGAACTGGGAGATAGAGGCTATGGGTTATGGAATGAATAAGTCACGGGAATAAAAGGTACAGCATAGTGGATATAGTAAATGATATTGTAATAGTGTAGCATGATGACTGAGGTAACTACACTTGTGGGCATAGCATAACATATAGAGAGTTGAATCACTATATGAAACTAATGTAACATTGTGTGTCAACTATACTCAGTAACATTGCGTGTCAACTATACTCAACTAAAAGAAGAAATTTTAATAGTACAAGAATGTAGATTCCAAAAATTGCCCCACACCTGTATGATCATTTGATGTTTGATAAAAAGACTAAGGTAACTCGAATGGAAACAATTGTTTTTTCAACAAATGTCTTAAAATGTCCCCCTTTGCCTTATCACCTGCAGTTTTCTATCCAAGATCCTCTTGTTCCACTTTTCTCAAAAGTGGGTGTTCTCTAAGTTTGCATGAACTCTGGAGGCTCTAGTCTCCTTTAATGTATGCAATAACCACTTTTATGGTGAATCTTAAATCCTGAATTCTGGCCTCAAGATTCTCTTCTGAATTCTAGACTTTATAATTAATTGTCTGATTTTTTTAGTCCCTCCAATGATAAATTGATTTATTGGGAACTCATTTAAAATGGAAATATTTTATTCAAGGCTCATTGTGCATATATTGAATACTTTTATCAGTGCAAGGGAAAACACTGATGAACAAAGCAGCAGGGTTGATAAACAAATAAATACGTAATTGCAACAAAAGTTAGGCCTTCCACTCAATGCACTGTAAATACTGGTTCATTAACAACAAAAAAAATGCTTCATTTTATTTCAGATGAAGTGTTCTTGCTTAATTTGAGAATAGCTTGATGTGCTTCCCTCACTTGCCAAGCCTCAGTCTTATCAGTGACCCAGGTTTTGAATCTGAATATCTGAAGTTTGTAAACTCATCACATTAAATAAACTAATTATAGCATAAGTGATTTTCTCTTTCCATTTAGTATGGATTGTGGATTGATCTAATATATGATTTTGTTTTACTATATTTCTAGAAAATTTTGCTATTGTGTTTATAGAGAAGTGTTCCATTGACGACTTTGTGAGGCTTTCTACCTCAGGGTTCCCAATTATCTTTGTGTTAGATTATCTTTGCCTGTCTTGTTATTCTAGGGTTTTCTCTCTAATTGGCCCAAGAGCTTTGTTATTTTCATGTGGATTCAGTTGTGGTTATTTCAAGCCATTCTTTTATGTCGTTAATGAGGTTTTCAGCTGTGCTTATTCTGTTTTGTAATTCTATTTTTTCCTTTTCCTTTTGTAATGCTATTCATTTTGCACTAGTATGTTTCCCTCCTCTGCAATTTCTGTATCATTAAATTCTACCCTTTTTTTCTTTAAGATTTTATTTATTTGTTTGACAGAGAGAGAGACAGCGAGAGAGGGAACACAAGCGGGGGGGTGGGAGAAGGAGAAGCAGGCTCCCCGCCCAGCAGGGAGTCCAATGCGGGACTTGATCCCAGGACCCCCGGATCATGGCCTGAGCCGAAGGCAGACGCTTAACGACTGAGCCACCCAGGCACCCCTCTACCCTTTATTTATCTCATAGTTAAACTTAGATTTTATTAAATTATTCAGAATTTTAAAAGTTTTCTTTAGTATGAAACACAGATGGAAAATGCTCATTTTTGGCACAGTGTATTTTGTTCTTAGTTTATGTACCTTGTGCTCCCCCTTCGTTCCTTCGTTCGTTCGTTCCTTCCTTCCCTCCTTCTTTTCTCTTGTGATATGTTTGCATAAATGCCAAATCAGTTATGTCCTTACCTTTCTAAGATGTACATTGCTTTGCATGCTATTTAGTTGTGCTGACAGATTAAAGGTGAATTGTCCTTAATTCTTCCAATTTAGCCTATATTGTTTCCTCTATTTTTTTTGTGACTGCTACAGCCTAAGGATTGTGTGGGGTTTTTTTTGTTTTTTTTTTTTAATTTTTCCAGTGGAGTTATGGAAATCGGGCAGCTCACAGCTTTGTGTTTCAAAAACAGGGGTTAAATTCCAAAGTTGCATGCCAAGTTGTGCATAATTTAATTTACTCATGTCTTTTCTTTTTCTGCCAACATTATCTAATGCCTACTAGTAATCCTTTTTTGACTGCCCCCTTTCCTTTTATTAAATAATCTGTTTCCCCCTACCTAGTAATCTTTTGTTATTTATCTATTTGAAAACATGTATAGAAAAGTATATGTTTCAATTAGAGTGAAGGCATTTTAGGAACTGGTTTTACTCTACTGTTTACATCTAAATTGTTCTTTTTAATTTCAAATTATCTAAAACATAAAAACATGCAAATCATCTTAACACATTCTAGATCATTAGTATAATCATTTCCAAACAACAGACGATGTTTGGGTTAAACAAGAGAGATGATTGTTTTATGACTACGTAGAGTTACTCTTCAGAATGCAAGGTGATTGAATAAGGAAACATTTAATGTTCTTAACTATTTTTAAAACACAGGCAACCACAAACACTTTCATAATTGCTGGAAATTAATTTACTGAAGGTAACACTCATTCTTGAATTAAAATAAGAAACAATTGTTTTTTGAGATAGTACTACCCTTAACTTGATAAAATCTGTCTACCAGTTATATATATATATACCATGATGACCTATCACAAATATTCAAGTTAATCTACTGAAAAATTATAAGAACTAATATGTTCAATAATATTCAATTCAATATATTCAACAACCATAGTTTGACATACATATAATACACTGAAATTGTTAGGTTGGATATAAAGCAACAGTTATCAATTAAGCATGTCATGGGCCTTAAGTGTAAACCTTTCCAGAAATTCTCAGTAACTATGTGTAAAAAACAAAATAAAACAAAAAACTGTAATAAACCACTGCTTATTCTATCTGTTCCTGAGATAAGTTAAAAAGTTAAAAATCTCACATATGATTGTGAACTTCTGTGTTTGTTTTTAAAATTTTAACTTTATCTTTTGTCATTTAATGACATCTCAATTTTGAATTTTAACTTCTTGTACTGAGCACTTTGTCATAATGAAGTATTCTTCTTTAATCTCATTATTCTTACAGCCTGACTTGTCTACTAAAAATATAGCGACATTGACATTTTTTTGTTAGTGTGTTCATTGTACATCTTTCACTCTTTTTAAAAACTTTCTTGTATGTTTATATTTAATATCCACTTCTTATAAGCAGCTTTTAGTTGCTGATTGAAAAAAAAATGATTTCCCTATCCTGTCTAAACATTTTTGGCCTTTTTTACTGAAATACATACTCTACTTATATTTAATGTCATTACTAATGTTATTTGGATTGAAATATCTGATCTTACTCTACTCTGATGCCCTTGTTCTGTATTACTTTCCTTTAATTTTTGGCTTCTTAGATTTGATTGAGAATTGTCTTAATTTGTTTCCTTCTAAGAAAGTGTGTTATACTTTTACTTTCTCTTACTTTGTTTACTGTGATTTCAATATATTTGATTCTTCTTTGTGCTTTTTTCACTAAAGATTATTCTTACTAGGTATTATTTTTCCAATCATTACCGCTGCCCCCTGTGGACTCCTCAGCTCTGCCTTCTCTCGCGGGACTATTATATTTCCACTTTGAACACGTTGCTACTTTAAGACCTTTGAGTACATTCCATTATTTGAATCTGACAATTTATGGCATTTTCCCCAGTAAATTCTTCATTTCTTTTTTTTTTTCAGAGCCTAACTTACTATATAATTTGATGGATTCACTGTAGCTCTTTCTTTTTTTGAAAAAGATGATCCCTTTATCTGAGAAAGATGGGCATAGTTGTATACTCAGCTAACAGAAATTCTCTCCATGTCACAGTGAAGCATCTACTGGTATCTTATGGGGTTTGTGTGTGTATGTGTGTGTGCATGTTATGTTCATATCTATCTCAGCCAAGACAAACCGGCTGCTACAAGATTTCTCACAATTAAATCTCTACGTCTTTTATTATTTCCTGAAAGTCTTCTGCCAAGTATAAAGGACTATGCATTTTCTCAATCAGCTCTATGTTCCCTTTTAGCTCATGGTATCTAGTGGTGCCAAGTGCAGTCCCAGGAACCATTCTATCTCAGGAAGCCCCTTGCTTCAGAGTCTGTTGGCTTTGCCCGTGGGATACCACCTATTTTTAAGAACCGCATTTCTCTGCTTGAGAGTTACAACTACAATCTTCCCTCGCTGACAGGCTTTTTCCTCTGACTGAGTCTCTGTGACTCTGAAAGGTGCTTTTCACAAATAACAATTCAAGGTTACTACTATCAACTTGTTTTATTGCAAATGAAATTTTTTATATCTCTTGTTTGATTTCCTAGCAAATGAATGCTCTAATTCTAATATCTTATACCTGGAAAGCTTAGACTTACTTTTTTATTAAGTTATATTTCTATCTCTATTCCAACTTAAAATTTTCAATTTTAAGTTGTCATTAAAACTGTATTTTCCTCTGGGGCAGCTTTCTCCGCAAAGTGCAAATTGATGGGTGTACACTACTTGTCGTTATAATTACCTAAACTAATAATCAAGTATATCCCTCTCAGTCCCCGGGAGCAGTTGATGGGAATCAGCCTTCTCCCTGATGCTGGGCTACAGATACTCGATGTAACCACATGAATGTGCCCCTTGGGCCAAAAATACTGAACGGGGCATGAGTGGAGACATGAAAGATACATGCTTTGCACGTAGTGGCCACCTGGGAATCATGTGTTTAATCCCATGTGGTTGCAGCCTTTCTGACGTGTTTTCCTGGGATACTAGGGTGGGGGCGATGAGCTCCCCTCCTGTGAGACTGCGTGGGCATGGGCATCGCTGGGTGCAGCAGGAGAATGCTGTCAGAAACAGCGTGCACATACTGCTCGCAGCCTCAACGTGGGCACTGACTGGGTGGGGAATGCTTCTCTTTGCAGAGAACAAATGAGGTTTGCCGGTGAGTTGAGTGAGAAATGAGAAATGTAAAACAGTTTGCTGTACTTTGGCAAAGAGCCTGTCTATGAGGTGCAGTGTAGTTCTGATTTACAAGAAAATGTCAAAATAACAGAAGGTTTTAACAGAAAGAAGTAAGCTCCTGAGAGCTACAAGAGAAAGAGGCAGCTTTGGAAGTTCGGCTGAGACTCCGGTGAAGATAAAATAACCTCTTGGACCTGTATAGTGGTTTTGTAACATACAAAATATAGGGCATGAAGTAATTAAATATTAATGCCCTTTAGCTGATGTTTCCAGGAGAATATTTAATTATAAAAGCAGTGTTATTGTGCAGCACAGTTGGGGACAGGCTTCAGGGAGACAGAAATATTTGGCAGGAATTAGGATACAGATCATTTGTACATGGTAATGAGTGGACCTTAACTGAGCAAGCACAATGCTTTATGAAGATTTTCAAGTGCGTTATTTTGAGCAATATAAGAACACTCCAAAATAACACATATGTTTCCATTATGGAATGCCAACAGTAGGACTGGCATCAGGTCCAGCTCTCACCATAGAAATAAGCTGAAGATTTGTGAGTTAAAAGTGTAAGATATTAGGGGGGCGCCTGGGTGGCTCAGTTGGTTAAGCGACTGCCTTCGGCTCAGGTCATGATCCTGGAGTCCCGGGATCGAGTCCCACATCGGGCTCCCTGCTCGGCAGGGAGTCTGCTTCTCCCTCTGACCCTCCTCCCTCTCATGCTCTCTGTCTCTCATTCTCTCTCTCTCAAATAAATAAATAAAATCTTTAAAAAAATAAAAAAATAAAAAATAAAAGTGTAAGATATTAGGAAGAGAGCACATTTAAATACATACAATATGATACTAGGTCAGTAATCTGGTTAGTTTCTCAATCGCCAGTGAGTCTTTTGGGCTCCATGCAGTTGATCATTATAGCAGCTCTGGTTTATTGCTCAGTGGTTTATTGTTTGGTGCTACTGATGACCTTCAAAGGAGACAGAAGTCATCAGCTTGCAGGCGCCAGAAAGGAGACTTCATCCTTTGCTAAAAAGATGGCAATTGGACACTATGAGGATTTAACGAGGAAGACCACTCCATCGAGGGTCACAGTGCTGTGACAGCTGGGACCACAGGCACAACAGAACTTCCTCCTTGTCCCTGTGTCCTCTGGGCTTCTTGTGGAATGACCCAAATGCACCTGACCTTCACACTCCTCACGTCCTCATTTCTCCTCGTGCCGCTTCAGATAATACGCTGTGCACCCACACTTATGATCTTCTGCTAGAATATACCAAAGCCAACTCCAAGTGAATTAATAATTGTGGAAAGTGAACCTTTAACATTTTAAGGAGACATAGGTGTTAAATCAAGTTCACAAAATAGAAAAAATAAAAAAAGATTGATAGTTTCAACTATATTGAGAGTAAGAACTTCTGTTAATCAAAATATACTACCAAAATAATCGAAGAAATATTTTCAATATGTATGAGCATGAAAATCTAGCTAACCTAAAATGTAAAGCAGGAAGAAAGAGTCAACATCAGGCCCATGATATCTTCTTTTCCTTGTGGGACACAGAGAATGGTAAGGCTAGACCAGATATTCTCGGAAACATGTGAATGTAATATTTACTAGCAGAATGATAGCACTTGGCAAATTTTATGTAAAAAGAAAAACAAAACCAACCGACAAACAAAAAACCAATTCCTTTTTATGCTGTGACTCCTGGTCTGACTGGATTGTCTATTCTAAAAAACAGAATTTATGGATTCGGGAGGAAAGTTTTATGGAATTTATGGATTTGGATGTATGGAGAATGGATGTTTAGTCACATATATATTTTCTGTCTGTTGGATTGATGTTGTGTAAAAGGAAGCTGCCCAAACCAAACAAGATTTCTTTGAAAACATTTTGCCATAGTATTCAGCACTCATGTGTCACTCGAAAATAAAAGGTATCACAGCATGAGAGAAACAGACATTATTTGGAAGTTGTGCCTGACGGATTGGTGCCCCTTTGGTGAGGGATGCTCGGTCCATATTTGCTTCTGGCTTGTATCCCATGACTCATTAGTAATGTTTATGTTGAGTAAGATCTATGTTTCTGAGTGTGTTTTGACAATTCATCCATTGAGGCACTGGAATAAACATTTCCTATAAATCAATCAGAATAAAAAGGGTCCCCACAAAAACAAAGAAAAAAATAAGAACTAATATTTCAAAACCAAAAAGTACAGATTGAACAGATGTTCATTCTTTATTAACCAACATAGTACAACTTCTACTAAATATGCAAAAATAATCAGTATGGGCTAATTTGTCAAACATATTGATGAGAGTTTAATGAATGATAATGACAACTCATGGAAGAAAACATATAATAATATTTGCATAAAGTTAAAAAACATAAAGCCAGGCAAAATCAGACAGTATATTGCATGAAGAAATACACATAGATTTAAACTATTAGGAGAAGCAAGAGAATAACAAACACAAAATAGAGATTATTTCTGCGATGAAAGAGCATATGATTACAGAATGCTACACAACTAGCTAATGTATGGTAATGTCCTATTCTTTAGCTTGGTAAATGGTTCAAAAGTTTTTTTTTTTTTTTTAAGATTTTATTTATTTATTTATTTGAGACAGAATGAGAGAGAGAGAGAGAGCTCATGAGAGGGGGGAGGGTCAGAGGGAGAAGCAGACTCCCTGCTGAGCAGGGAGCCCGATGCGGGACTCGATCCAGGGACTCCAGGATCATGACCTGAGCCGAAGGCAGTTGCTTAACCAACTGAGCCACCCAGGCGCCTTCAAAAGTTTTTATAATGTTATTTTTCATACCTTACATTTATGTTATATGTGTATTACTTTAATTTTTTTTAATTATATTTTGAGTACATCTAAAAGTGGCTTCCATCAGGTAAAGTCACCAAAAGAGAGGACATTTGGCAAATTCGGTATTTACTTAAAGAAAAGACCCTTTCTTACTCCTAACTGCTTTTCCCTTTTTGAGTATACACTTTTTACTTTCAAGAAATATTTTGTGCCCTTTCTAAAATTTATGGACAAAATGTCAAACTTTTCACTTTTTATAAATCTCATAAAAAATATTTCTGACAAGTCTGATGAAGTGTTTTTCCTTTTTCTCGCTGCCACAACTAGACATTTTTGAGTCACTGAACATACTATTCCAATATGTCAGCTCAGCGTAATTGTGTAGGAATCACATAATATAATTTTAAAATGTTCACCATAGTGTTTATAATGGGTAGAAGATACATATTATATGGTTACTTGCAAAATATATATCTATATGCACATGATCTGATAGAATTTTTAGGTTTAAATGACATTCTGGAAAGTGAAACCAATGTTGACATTAACAAATAGTGTTTAACCATATTTTTAAATTTTTATCCATTTATTTTTATGATTAAGCATAAAGTTGATTTTTCTACAAATTGAGAATTTATTTTTTTTAAATTTTCTCTGAATAGAAACATATGTACAGGTTTGCTACTAAAGTAAATTTTATAATAAAATTAAAATGGGCATACCTTCCATAATAGTTTACAAATATCTTCAATAGACATTTAGTCTAGAGGTAATTGATTTTTCATTAGTATTTGCTAAATAAGATAATTTTTACTCAGTCACTAGTATTTGCTAAATGAGATTTTTAAGAACAGTTTTTACAGTCATAAAGCTGATTCATGTTTTTGTATTGTGACTGAACTTCTGACTTGTGGGTTGTACTCATCACTAAACATTGTTTTGACAACACGATATTCAAATAGTAACTTTTAGAAAAAAATTTTGCAGATATTTCCTATTTATTTATTTATTTATTTATTTATTTATTTATTTATGGTGGGGGAGGTGGGCCTTCTGCTCATATTTACTTATTTCTGCATTGAGTGGTTACTTGCTGATCAATTATGAATAAGAGATTTCATTAATTCAAAACACCAAGTTAAACTGCATTTAACCTTCTATGGAGGGATCCTTTGGCAACTGTGCCCTTTTCATAGTCATGGGTTCATGAGGATCCATCCAAAAGATTGATCTTACTCTATTTGTGGTGATGGTTGTAGTAAAAGGGGCGACTCAGGTGCCCATATTTGTTGGGATAAGTAATTAAAATGAGTTACATATACACTGTGGGATATTATTCAGAGGTTAGAAGTATCAGATTAGATATACACTAAGAAGCACAAATAGATTTTAAAAAGTAGTTGATCAAAAATTACACTATTTACCCAGTAGATAACTTCACTGATACATACCAAATGCATTAAATCAGTCACTATGGTGAATAGGTAATTAGAAATTGGGTATGAGGGTAATGAGGGGATTCCAATCAATCAATTAACCAGTCGATCAGATGGACCTCACACAGGCATAATGTTATTCAGTGTGTTGGGAAACACAAAAATGCAAGGCATGGAATCTGATTTAAACAACAACAAAAAGAAAGAATAAAACTACTGATGAAATAAAAGCTTTGAGCAGAAGCAGAACTGTAGCAAAAAATATAATCCTCCTTCTTTAGACTTGTATAGAAGAGAAGATTATAGCCTGTAACCAAACTTCTTTTTTTAAACATATTATCATCAGGTAGAGGTTTCAGATAATATGCAAAGTTGTAGTCATGTTTGAGGGAATGTTCAAGAAAAGAGAGGAACATTTTCTCCAAAGGACAAGTCCAAAGAGGTAACTAGAAGATGATAGTAAAATTCAGTTTAAACGGACCTGAGTGAGTTTAACTAAGAAATTCATGAGTAGAGGGCAGGGTATGCTAGGAAGCTATTCCATCATGGAATGGGATGATAGATAGCAGGTGCATACTGGGAAATAGATACCTCAGGTAAAAATATTGTATGTCTGCCTTTAAAATTATAATGGGATATAGGAGATGGAAAAATTCAGATCAAATTAATTTTGAGCTATAATATAAAATTCAAGTGTTTGCATATAACATACAAAATTCGATAATTTTATGTCAAATGTATAGTATTCAGAAACTGCTCATACTCGTCAGTAGGGACACTCTATGAGTGGGGACTCTGGAGTGACCTTTGAGTTATCTAACAAATACTGTATCATGCAACTCAGTAGGTCTGAAACTTTGGAGTCCTCCTTTTTCCTGAGTGATCTACTAAAATAACAAGTTTGCTGATTTGGAAAGATACATAGTTACAGATAAAAATATCAATTTACAACTTTTGGCATAATTGTAATTCTTCTGTGAGAGCATATGCAAAAGTCACTTAAAAAACATTTTGTAACGTTTTATGTTCAAAGAATTTTAAACCAACAGTAGAGTTGCAAGAATAAGAATAGAAGAGGCATAAACACTTTACTCAGATTCAACAATTATAATCTTACTGTTTGCTTTATTACCTGTAATCTCCTCCATTTATATGCATGTATATATGTCTGCATGTATAGATAGATAGATATAGCTATAGATAGATATAGATGTAGATATAGATATATAGATATAATTTTACAAACACATACATTTTTTTCTGAACCACTCTGGATTAAGTTGCATGCATCCTGGCCTTTACCTCTAAGGGTTTGAGTGTGTACTTAGCATAGGGGAATTTTGTTACATAACTACAGTACATGTATCAACTTCAATAACTGTATTATTGGTACAGTATTTGATTTAATCTATCATCCACATTTCCTTTTTTCCCAGTTGGACCTATGATTTCCTTGTAGCATTTTTTTCCTCCAAGACAGGATCTAGGGTAGGATCGCGTGTAGCATTGAACTGCCATCTGTCTGCAGTGTTCTTAGTCTCAACCATTTCCAATGTGCTTCTTTGTCTCTTCTAATATTGTTACTTAAAATCTTATCATTCTTCTTTTATTTTTTCAATAAAATGTTATGGGGAGTTTGGCTGATGTTTCCTCATACGTTACACATTCATATACTCCCTAAGCCATATTGTGTTCTTTTCAGAATAGCGCTGTGGGAGGCATCTGATGCCCATGTATTCATCGTCGATGATGCTACTTTTGATCATCTATCAAGATGTTAGATTTATCCACTGTAGAGTTTTGAATTTTTTTCCATATAACGAACAGTCTGAGGAAAGACACTTTAAGGTTATCCACATATCCGCATCAACATTTTCCTTTGAATTTAGCATTCATTTGGCTTCAGCAAACCCAACCTTCAAAATGATGTCACCAAATAATGTTCTTCTAGTTCAAATATTCTCCATGAATTTACTTGTTGGCAGTCACATTCAACTGTTAATAAAAGTTGTCCTTAAATCTCTTTTTAATTAATTTTATTTAAAAATTTATTATAGCTTGGGGAGCCTGGTGCCTCAGTCGGTTAAGCGTCTGATTTATGATCTCAGCTCAGGTCTTGATCTCAGGGTTGTGAGTTCAGGCCCTGCGTTGAACTTCAAAAAAATTATTATAGCTTTAGACTCGTGGATTTCAAAATTTTAAATAGTTTACAATCTATTTTGTAGCTATTCTTTCTATTGTTTAAACTGACCCAGATTTGGCTGGATCCTTTTGGCATAGCACCTTCCTTCTGGGGTGGGGGGAGACACCAAATTATTTTTTGGCATAACGGAATACCCAGTTTCGTCTTGTATCTGCTCAAGCCAATTAAACAGGCATTTCTTCCAAGGAGTCCTGGTCAAAACATGTTATTTAATTTTAGAAAATCAGAAAATTGCTTAGAAATAGTTATAGATCATTATTTATAATTTAATAAAAGACCCAGCCACTACATCTGAAGAAGAGGATAATCAAGTGTGCTGTTTATATTTTATATCATCACCATTCATAAGGAGCAATTGTGATTAATTTAATATGCCATCAGAAGTTTATAGCAGAAGATAACATCCAGTGCCTAATCTTAGACTGGTAACAATTTTGAAAATCTCATTTTTCAAGAAATACGGCAAATCACAAAAATTGCAGAGACCAGCACCATCTAAACTTATAAAATTATTTCAAATGTCAGGTGTAGTTTGTGTCTTTTTGCATTAAAATATGCTATCAAATTGTATAAGTATTCCTTTTCATTACCACATTTTATGCAGTGATTTTGAAAGCAGTTGAATTTTGTCATTTGGCTGTATTAGCAATTAATTAATTAGCAATAAATCAGAGGTATTACAGGGACTTTAGCTCAGACCCTTGAGACAGTCATGCTTATTGGAACAAACTCTCAGATAAGAAAATCAGTTTCTCTGGAAACACTCCCAGTTTTTTTGTTTATGTGTTTGATTTTTTAGTAAGTAGACATTGGCCTACTCAATGCCAGGTGACTGTTATGGGGGAAACAGTGTGAGCGTCTAAAAGTAAAAATACCTGGGAAATCTCCAGTAAACCCGCAGAGTATTGGGGTAACTGGCACAGAGGCAACCACAGCCTGTCATTTCTCCCATGTATGTCCAGCAGATTGTGGAGAACAACCAACTGCACATCATGGGTAAAACTCTCTTCGGGAGTTGCTAAGGAACGTGATATTCCCAGTCAAATTAGGAAGAGCACAGGCTGAAACTGTATTCATGTGTTGTTACTGAAGTTGAAACATTTTGTCCCTCATAGCTAAATATATTTACATTTTATGATACTTACAGGTTAATTAGCTTACATTTTAAAATGTCCTATTACAGAAAGATAAAATGATACAATACCTAGAAAATTCAGTATGACACTGGAAGGAAAGACTATTTTAAAGATGTCAGTTCTTTCTAAAGTATAGTTGTAATTTTCCCACATGTCATATATACTGACATTTAGGTATGTAGATTTTAAAAATATATGTATTAAAACTGACAAATTCTAAGTTTCTGAATCTAAGAAGAATGAGTAGTGGTAGCAAGTAAAAATGTGAAAACCTAGAAATAATGAAGTGATTTGTGCACTCCATAATTCTATAAGCAGCAGTCAAGTAGAAGTCCTAGAAATGTACCTGCTTTAGGAAACACTTTACCTGCCACTTGTCCCCTGAGTACACACAGCTGCTCCGCCGTCTTCCAGGGGACCACAGAACCGAGGTCATCATTTTCTGCTCATGTCCATTACCCTAGGAAGCCCAGGGTCCCCACTCAGCCCTAAATTCACAGACCCTAAACTCCACATGTCTCCATATTGCCCACCCTTCGCACTTCCTAAGCTTCTGAAACCTTTTCATGCTTTTTTCCCTTCAGGAGCTCAATTCCCCACAACCACTTTGGTGAACTTGCAGTTCTTGCTGTAACTTAGAAGGACTTTTACCCACTGATGCTATTTTTTTTCCCCACGCAACCTTCTTAACTGGGCCTGAGGAGGATAAGCGTTCTCTTTACCCCTCTGAGTAAAGACAGTGAATTTCAACTACACTATGTAACATTGGTCAGTCCCAAGCTCCCAGCCATGTGTATGAGCATGCATGTTCCATATCTACTTAGATAAGCCTTCCAAAGGTTTCTCATGTCCTTCACCTCTTCTCCACTGATGAGTGTGTCCTCCACACCACCTCAGACATTCATGTCCATGATCACGCTCCAGCTTCTCCCTAGTAATGGGGACCCCAGCGTAACCTGTTTCAAACATTTTACTCTCTATTCATCTTCTGCTAAACTTCCAATAAACTTTCTCTGGTAGCTCACCTTCATAAATTCAAGTCCATCAGAACTTCTGTTTTGTTTTTCATACTCTATCATCCCAGCGATCCTAAATCCCCTTCATATTCTAAATTCCCCAGATTTCCAAGCTTAAAACCATGGTGCATCATTATAATCACTCCCTTGCAAACAACTTAAGTTGGTTGATTTCTTTATTCCTCTACCATGTTCTCCTGAAGAAGCCACACATCTTTTTTAAGTGTAACCCTTTGCTTATTGTCTGTGGCCTCATAAATGAACTCAATGAACTTGGGTGCAAAAAAAAAAAAAAAAAAAAAGGGAAACCATGGTGGCAGCTCTCTGTTTTAATTCATGGTCAATAACTTCAAGTAGGCACTTGATGTTCCCTGGCAATCCCATGATCTTTCCACAGCACTTACACTCTCTCGAGCTACCAGACAGCACTTTAACAATGCTAGCTTTCTTTCAGACTTCTCTACTCCTAGCTTCAGATGGCAGTCATGTTTCCTGCTTCACTCAAAATTTGAAGGCAGTTAAAGAAAACTTTGAGACGCAATTAATCACCTGATTCTGAACCCACGTTTTCCATATTCTCTCCTGGATAAATTTTTCTTGCATCCAGCTCGTATCTACATCTCTTCTTCTTTTATATTTTTTAAGATCTATTTATTTTAGAGAGGGGGAGGGACAGAAGGAGAGAGAAAATCTCAAGCAGACTCCCCACTGAGTATGGAGCCCAACACAGGGCTTGATCTCACGACTCGACTCTGAGATCATGACCTGAGCCAAAATCAAGAGTCAGTTGCTTAGCCAACGGAGCCACCCAGGCACCCCAGATTTACATCTGTTCTTATGCATAGATCCACCCTCTCTTGTTCTAGAAAACCTCCTTTTTCTCTGGCTTTATCAATTTATCTCTCGCTGAATTATTTAAGTCAGCATACAAAATGTTGTTATTCTGTTTTTTAATAAAAATTGCATATACTTAAGAAGTACATGATTTAATATATACAGTGAAATGATTACTACAATCAAACTAATTAACATATCCACCTCCTCACATAGTTATTATTTTGGAGAGTGGTGTGGGAGCCTCTGAAATCTAATTTTAGCAAATTTCCAGTATTCAATACAGTATCATTAAATATAGTCACCCTCTATACATTAGATCTCCAGGACTCAACTCTTCTGTTTCCCTCATATCTCCACATACAGTTTATTTGACTATGCCCTCACAATGTATCCAGAATCCGAAAATATCTCTATCAACATTGCCTACACCCTGTCCAAGTCACCACTAGCTCTTGCCTGGAATACTGCAAAACCTCCCTACAGAGTATTCCAGCTTTTAATACCTGTTTCCCTTCTGTATTTCTTCAAGACAGCATTAAAAGCGGTCATTTCAAAACATATACTAAATCATGTCCTGTCTTGGTTCAAAACTCCTAAATTCATTCAGAAAAGATGAAAACCGAAGTTAGTGATAAAAACTACATGATCTCCCATGTCTGTGTTTATTATGATGTTTTCCTTCTTTTACTTTACTCTGGCAAAGTAATTTTCTCCTTATTACTTTACTGTTTATTCCACATGTAAAAGATTTCTTGAACCCAGTGTCTTGGCAATCTTCCTTCTGCCTGGAAAGCTATCTAGCATCATTCAGCTCTATACACCTGTCACCTTCTCAGGGAAGACTGCCTAAAATTTCAGTACTTGCTAATTCGCTACTCTGATTTTGTTGTCGTTAGCTCTTCACACTGATATATCATAAATGTTCTTTCATTTATTGCTGCTAATAGGCATTTCCCATTAGAATATAAGCTCAACAAGGGCAGAAAAAGTTGACTATTTTTTTTCACTTCTCTATCCCAGCCCTACATATTTGTTTGTTTATTCAGTTGATTAAAATTAAATTGATAGGGCGCCTGGGTGGCTCAGTTGGTTAAGCGACTGCCTTCAGCTCAGGTCATGATCCTGGAGTCCCAGGATCGAGTCCTGCATTGGGCTCCCTGCTCGGCAGGAAGTCTGCTTCTCCCTCTGACCCTCCCCTGTCTCATGCTCTCTCTCTCTAGCTCATTCTCTCTCTCAAATAAATAAATAAAATCTTTTAAAAAAATAAAAATAAAAAAAATTTAAAAAATAAAAAATAAATTAAATTGATAACACTCACTTTATTGTTCTTCCATGTCAACATTTCGAGCAAAAAAGTCTCATCTGAATTTGCTACACAGTGTATCCCCTACCCAAAATTGAATGCCTCCACCTCAGATTCCATACCTGTCAGTTTGAGGAGCTCTGTGGACATTGTGAGGCTAAGCATTTACTTGAAACATTGCCTACGTGGTTTCCTCAGTCCGCCTTACACATAAGGAGCACATGAACTGTCAGCCTAGTTTCTAAACCCCACTCAATTATATTCGTGTTTGATAATTGTGTGGAGAAGACTATCATGAAGAATATTAGATTGTTATTGTTTTCAACCTTTCCACAACCTTTGATTTTATGAATGAAAATTGCTTACAGGCTAAGCTCAACTAGCTAAATATAGGCTCCCACAAACTTTATCATGAACCCTGAAATGCTACTGCAACATTTTCAAGTGGGGCAGGGGGCGGAGTGTGTCTGGGTGGCTCAGTCGGTTAAAGAAATGCCTTCAGCTCAGGTCATGATCCCAGGGTTCTGGGATCAAGCCCCATGTTGGGCTCCCTGCTCAGTGGGTAGCCTGCTTCTCCCTCTCTCTCAGCCCTGCCCCCTGTTTGTGCTCACACTCTCTCTCTCTGTGTCTCTCAGTCAGATATATATATATAAAAAAAACATCCTCGAGGGAAAAATACTGTGCAATACATTTTAGAACCTCTAGGGGTCAGTAGTCTGTCCTTACATACCTTCTTCTGCCCATGTTATTTAATGCTTTTTGCACTTGGTACCTGCATTGTACTTTCTCTTTCCAATTCCCCCATAAAGACACACACACAAACATTATTATTTTATCATCCCCACAAGTGACAGACATGTAAGTTTTAACTAGCTATGACTAAGAGGAACTGCCAACCAATCTGAGTAGCCATGAGCAATCAGGAAAAATGATTAAAGGTTGACCATTCTGAAGATTGATAAGTATTTTTAGATCCTGGTAATTTAAAAAGTCTAAGACTCTACAATATTACACTGTAAACTTTTTTTTTTTGCTAAAGGTTTTTTTTGGGGGGGGTGGGGAATCAGGCAGGAAGTTGCACTGTCCAAAGCTAAGTAATCTCTGGTTTATTTGGCATGTGATCTTACTATTTACTTTGGATGTGACAGATGTCTGGTTCCACTTTCTCGGGATTAGGTTGACAGAAATTTGTGGAACAGATGCAGAATAACCTAATTCTGCTATATACATATGCAATAATGAATAATAAATATGTAATAAAATACATATTCACCAATTTCAAGTATGTAAAGTACTTTCACAAGCATTAGATCATTTTTTTTCTCATAACCATACAATTTGTAGGGCTAAAATTATTGCTCTCTTAAAGGTTAGAGATGAAAGAAGGTAGCAGGCAGAACTTTGGCCCATGTTACACAGATGGCAATCCTTGTTCATTTAAAAATCTGCTTACTTTTGTGAAGTGATTCTAAAATTACTTTTAGCAGACATAAGGAACATATTTTATTTGCATTGTAATACTAGAAAATAAATCAAAGGACACATAATTTATGTAAAATATTGCCAAAAATGACCTGGCAGAAAAGCTTTCTTGTGGATAGATTCTTTCTATTGCCCATTTCCCTTAAATAATTCTGTATCACTTCCTCCTTTCCACAGCAACTGTTTCAGAGGAAAACTGTAGAAACTAACATTTCCTTTTGGAAGTTTATGAACTAAGTCATTTTAAAGTGATTTAGAAGGTCTGTTTTTGAACCAACATGTTGAATTCCTCTGAATCTTTTAGTGAGACATCATAGCATAAAAACCTTTGTCCATTTGCAATCTGTGTTGGTTTATTAATTATCGTGGATTTCTTCTAAAGTGTCTCACTAACACTTAGGGGACTTTAATTCTCAACTCATTTACGAGGTGCCTGCATTAATTACACTGTTGGGAGGTTTATATATGCTTCGTCACTCTAGTCTTCCTAGTTTAAAACATCTTTGAATTAATCCTCACCTCTTTATTAGGTATAGGCATGTGAATTTCTGAGCTTTCTTTAAAATATGACAAAGAACATTAGATAAAACATTTTCATTTTGAATGCCGAGTAAACTTCTCAAACTCATTTTTTGCACTTTATAATATAAGCTTATTAATTAATTTTTTAATGCATGTAAAAAAAGAAATGTTCTTAAAGGCAAAATTCACAGTTTTTATTGAGGTCAGTTGTTTAATAACAGAAATATTAAATAAGGCAAGAAAAGTATACTGTTGACAAATGCAAGTCACAGTGACTGAAAAGAGTTAATATGCATGTTGTATGTGAAAAATATATGATAAAACTCTGAGTGCCTAATTTATTTCTCTAAGATCCAGCATTTATACCACAGAAAGCATTCATGTGAGAATCTTGAATGACAGCCAGAATCTAATCTGAATACTGATTTGAGAAAATCAAAAGAAAAAGCAATCAATCCTATTTTCTTACATATTTGGGAATTGTGGTGTTAGCTACTTGTCCATAGGAAGATAATTTGAATTATTTTACCAAGACGTTACATTTCCTACATTTATCAACTTGTTTTTTCTTTTTTTTTTTTAAAGATTTTATTTATTTATTTGAGAGAGAGAATGAGATAGAGAGAGCATGAGGGGGGGTAGGGTCAGAGAGAGAAGCAGACTCCTTGCTGAGCAGGGAGCCCGATGTGGGACTCGATCCCGGGACTCTGGGATCATGACCTGAGCCGAAGGCAGTCACTTAACCAACTGAGCCACCCAGGCGCCCTATCAACTTGTTTTTATATCTTTCAGTAACATGCAAATTACTCACAGGTAGTTTTGGCTTTTCTGTCACCAAATATTGTTATACTTTTATTTATTTATATGCAATGGACTCATATTTTGGTTCCCTGGGGAGTATTTTTTTTTTCTATACATTAAACACTAATAAAAAAAGTTTCATATGAAATGCATGTTAGGGGTGCCTGGGTGGCTCAGTCGGTTAAGCGCCCAACTCTTGGTTTCCGCTGAGGTCACAACCTCAGGGTCCTGGGATAGAGCCCCACGTCGGGTGCTCCCCCCCACACTGGCACACACTCTCTCTCTCCCAAATAAATAAATAAGTAAAATCTTAAAAAAACAGAAAAAAAAATGCATGTTATTCAGACTCAGAAAATTCTCCATTCTAAAATTATACAAGTTTTAATAACTTGTTTTGAAACCTTAAAACAGATTACTGTTTTAAAACTTTCTCATGGTGTATTTTTTTCAGGATTACCAATTACATATAGTTTTCTTTTTTATTCAAAGTTATTTTTTAAGTAAGGTTCACAATTTGACCATGTTTCCTTTCTGCTTTCCCTGGTACCAACACCCTAAATTCCCTGGCATACTTCTATTTCAGCTTACTTTTCACCCAGCAATTATTTCAACAAAAAGAAAAAAAAACAAAAACAAAAAAAACACAGAAACTATATCTCTTTTCTTTGAAAGCCAGTATAAATTAATTCACTTAAAAATGATTTAGAAATTGTATTTTTTAAAGCAACATGTTGAATACATCACATGGTATTGTAAAAACAAACAGGTATGAGTGATTCTATAGTAGTACAATACAATATTCAACACTGACAGCTTACAGCTATATTTTCAAAGACAAATTATTCCTTTTTTCAGCAAATTCCATGATAATTATGTTTGGTAAGCATGCCATGATGAGCTATTTTAGAATATTTTCGGTAACACGTTCAAATGTCAAATTTTGGCCACTCGTAGAATTACATACTGACCAGTGATTCTCAACTTTGGGGGGTATTTGAATCGTTTAGGGACCTTTTCCAAACTCAGATTCGGATTTCAGATGGGGTCAGTGATTCTGCGTTTCCAACCATCTTCCACCCCAGGAGTACTGATGATGCAGGACTCCGGGCCATGCTTGCAGTAACATGGTGCTCGGCAAACTGTTTGGGGGGCTTTGGTCTTCTTTGGATTTTACGAAATATATTGAGCTTCTATCATTAAGTTCATGCAGATAATCAGATAATTTCAATCTTTTGTAGTTTAGAGAAACCCATTGGAACTAAACTGCCCATTTACCCTTTATTTTCTATCCATATATTTTTCAGCTTGTCTTATTTTTATTTTTTTATTTTTTTATAGATTTTATTTATTTATTTGACAGAGAGAGACACAGCGATAGAGGGAACACAAGCAGGGGGAGTGGGAGAGGGAGAAGCAGGCTTCCTGCAGAGCAGGGAGCCCGATGCGGGGCTCGATCCCAGGACCCTGGGACCATGACCTGAGCTGAAGGCAGACGCTTAACGACTGAGCCACCCAGGCGCCCCAGCTTGTCTTATTTTTTATATCAATTTGTTTATCACAAGTAGTTGAATTTTTTAAAAATTCTATTAGCCCTAGCTTTACATCTCAGTTTTCAGCCCATAAAATAAAAATCAACTTTTGAACTAATAAGGATTATTAGAATTTTATAAATGTATACAGGCTAATAACTTGAAACACATGAAATCACAGGTTACTAATGGCCTATAAACTTGAATGAGATTTACCTTATTCCATGCCAAACTAAGAGGTGTATATAGCTATGTAGTTTTAAGTAATATTTTATTATATTAAGCTGTATTTTGAAATGCTTTCTTTTCATTTGGAAATCGTAACACCCTATTCAACCAAGAGAAGGATATAAATTGTCATTAAAATGTACAGCTAAAAGTGACCTGTTTATTTTATTAATGGAGAAACTAAGGAGTTTATCATTTAGCAAATGTCTTCCTACATCATGTAGCAAGCACTGTAAGATATTAATTTGTGGATCTAGTTGCTGCTATTTGATTATGACGTTACTGCCATTATTACAAGTTGAGATGAAGTAGACCAAACACAACTATATAAATATCAAACACTGTAATAGCTTCTTTTAATTTAGTAATTTATAATAAATGAACTAATCAACTATTTCATAAAAGGTAGACAATTAATGCTTTCCCATATCTTTTTATGGTAGAAAATACAATATTCAATAATTTATATGTTCATATATTAAAAGGTTGACTTATTAGCTGTTCATTAAATTAACATAGTTGATTATGAACACTGAAAGAGAACTTTTAAAATTATTGTGTTGTGTTATTTCTAAAATAAAATCTCCTATTAATATGATATATTTCTCTATTAGTTAATTATCCTCTATGAAGCACATTTTATTTTCTTAAAATAACAGCTCAAGTCGGAGTTTGACCTTTCATATAAACTATTTAAACATCCTAACAATGCTTCTGGATACTGACTCTTTGATGGTTCTTGAAAAGGAGTTTTCCTTCTTTCATTTAAAATTTATTTGTCTCCTTTGTCATATCCTGTAAACTTTCCTGTAGTGAAATCCACAAAATGTCATCTGGATTTGCTTGTTAAACATTCTTGGATTCATTTAATATTTCTAAAAATATATCTTTCCTATATTCCAAATGTCCTAATGTAATTTGTATGGTTACTCTAAACCAAGACACTACATTCAGTTATGGTGGATTATTCACGAGTCAACAACAGCGTGATTTGTGATTCCCATTAAAAATATCAGACAGTACATGTGAAATTACCATTTAATTTACTAAATGAATAAATCTATCAACATGCAATTTCATTGCTACATGGTAATGAAACTTCTCACCATGAATGATTCAGCAAAATGTACACTCAAATGTAAATCAGAAAAGAATCGATTTTATTAAGTACTTAGATTAGAAGAATCCTTTAACTTCTATCAGCTGATTTATAGGAATAGAAGTTATTCTTTATTTTATTTTATTTTATTTTATTTTATTTTATTTTATTTTATTTATTTATTTGACAGAGAGAGACACAGCTAGAGAGGGAACACAAGCAGGGGGAGTGGGAGAGGGAGAAGCAGGCTTCCTGCAGAGCAGGGAGCCCGATGTGGGGCTTGATCCCAGGACCCTGGGATCATGACCTGAGCCGAAGGCAGATGCTTAACGACTGAGCCACCCAGGCACCCCTGAAGTTATTCTTTTTTTAAAATAGCAAAACCAGAGAAAAAATTTCAAAATAATATAAAAGGAAAAAAAAAAACCTTCATATGATGATAATGATATGGATGATCACAAAATCAAATTCTTAGTTTATATACACATTACTCTTCGGTGGATTGAAATTTGTTTTAGGTTTGGAAATAAAGCATGAAATATTACAATTGGAATTATAGTGTAACTCTAGGGATAAATTTCAGAATAACAAGAAAAATTAAAACAACTCTAGAATATAAAACATACAATATAAAAAATTCAAACTATTTTATTCTAATGTAAGCTATATCAAAATAATTTTTGACAAATTTAATATTTCATTTTCTCTCCAAAATTTCTACAAGCAAGGCTCTCAACATCCTTTCTACCATTATTAGGCAGTTAAAAATCATTCTTTACTCATCTGCCTGAAAGTACCCTTCAGGAATTATGCCAAGCAAGTTTTTTATTAAATATTAAATGTAAATGATTTTGTTTGTCCTAAAAGTAACATCAGTAAGTGCTTTGTGGACTCTAATGATTACTTGCTACTAAGAAGATGCTTAAATATTGTCACCAAGAGTTCAATGAAAAGTGTATCTCTGTCTTATCATCACTATAGTACTTCAAAAACATATCCTAACTCAAGCCTTCTAAATCACATCCTCCTCATTATTTCTCCATATTCAAGGAGGTTCGTGTTCTTAAAGATGATTCTGGATAGGAATTCGGTCTTCATCCTGATTCTCAATGTCACTTTTATCTCATCCATGACGGAAGCTTCTTATCATCTTTCTTCTATCAACTTGAATGTAGAACTTACATGTCTTTTCTTTTGATGATCTCCCACAAGAGGTTAACAACAATGAACAAACAACCGTGTCAGTTAAAACTGAGTATTAGATCTCACTGCCCCTTCAAACCCTGGAGGCAGTCCAAAGTGTAATTTTTTTCTTGGAGTAACAGCAAAAATATTCCTGCCACATAATTTGTCATAGCAATTCAGCTCCTTCCATTATTTACCTCCAAATTCAAGTTCAGGATTACCTCTTTCTGTGCACTGACTTATGAATACCTCTGTCAAAAGAAGGGCCACCTATGGGCCCAGACTCTTCTGCATGATCACTAATTGTTCTCTTTCTTTTCTCGATAGTGATCTTGTCCTTCTGATGCTTTTCTTGGGAAACCAAGAACCAACAGTGTGGCTGTTTGCATTAAGATGTGACTTCAAAGAGGGAATGTAGGTCTTGCTCGGGGTGCCAGTTGTCTTTTATTTGTTCCTGGACTCACTATACAACCTCTGTTTTCTGAGTGACAGTGTGTCCCTGTGGTCATCGTGGAGAATGGTTGTTGTCTACAGAGGGTCACATGGAGGAGTAAGGAGTGAGTTGTCTCCCGTTCAGCAGCACCTCATATGTATGTACACATTACATACTTTTACAAGCCCATTTACATATCTGGGTGTGTGTGTGTTTATATAGTTACAGTGACAGTTACAGTTACATAATGTTTATGGTGTTGATTGTCAGTGAGGGAGGTGTCATTGGGAAAGAAGACTTGAGCGTCAGTTGTAATAATTTCCATGTTTATAAAGTTTTGTTAGAGCTACACCCCCTGTGTTAACTTTGGACTGGTAGTTTGATCCAAGTTACTGCTGTTTGGTAAATGGCTTTTAAACTATTCTTTTTCTGCCTTTCAAATGTCCTCTGATTAGTGGAGGCTAGCCCCAGGTCTTAATAGGATTAGCTGTTTGGATAAGGATTTATTACTGATCATAATCTTTAAAGTGATGGTAAGAGGGAAATGAGTGTGAATAAAGTATAAATGAGCTTCTCTATTAACCTACTGATTAGAAATAGTAAGTACATAAATGAACAATTTAATTTTCTATGTTAAATGCTACCACATGTTGATTTTAGCCTTGATAATTTTACCTTATTATTATTTTAAAATTTGACATAAAATAAAAGTCAACATTTTAAAATATACAATTAAATGAGTTCTGCCAATATAAGACAGAGTATTTCCATAACTTATTAAGTCCCCGTGCACCTCTGCAGTCCGTCACTTCTCCCTCCCTGGCATCTGTGTTGCTTTCTGTCACTGTCATTTTACATTTTCTAGAATTTTACTTTTTTCTAGAATTTATTTTTGTTGTGAATCTATCAACTTACTGATGGTATTAGTTGGCCTTTTAAATATCATTTTATTTTTGGCTGCCATAAATAAAGCTGCAAAACTATTTGAGCACATGACTTTGTGTGAACATACATATTTTTTATTATTCTTGAATAATTATCCAGGAATGAAATTGCTGGATCTTATGAAAACTATCTTTATAAAAATCAATGCCAAGAGTTTTAAAGTAATTATACTATTTTGCATTCCCGTAAGTAATATTTGAGAATTTTAGTCAAACAATATCCACACAAACACTTGATTTTGCCAGTCTTCAATGTTCTCGAGTATATGAATATTTGTGTCATACTGTGATTAATGTACATTTGCCTTATGACTAAAGAAGTGAGATATATTTTCATGGGCTTATACACGTGTTTTTGATGAGGTGTCTCCTAAAATGTTTCACCCACTTTTTGAAAACTGGCAATCAGTCTTGGTTAAGTCAGAGAAATTCCATTCTAGTGAGATAGGATTCAACATCCTAACTACATCCTAAATGATTATTTAAAGTTCTACTAAATTACATAAGGTGCATGTTAATAGGTTTTGAAATTATGCTTGTTTAAAACCCCAGCAGTGGATTGACATGAGCTCTCCAGTGGTCAGTGATTGATTAGTACGCACTGGGTCTCCAACGAGCCAGAAGAATATAAAGGTATAGAGAGGAGAGCAGTAGAGAGGTAATATCATCTGGTTAGCTTCCCCTGCATGGCCCATCTCCCCAATGCCATTTGCTCTAAAGTATTTACCCTTTTCACTGATTTTAATATATAAAACATGATTTAGCATTGTTTTAACAATAAAATGAGTTTAGAAATTTCCTTTCTTTCTTAGACCATCCAATGATGAATTCATTCTCTGTACATACCCCTTTTCCCAAAGTCACTACTCAAATCCAGACAGCCATTGCCTATAACAAAATTATTATGGCCATTTTTAGGCTAAATTTCTGTCTCTTAAACACTCTGTGCTTGATGTCATATCCTGTTTTTCCAGTGCCACCATACACATATGGCATTCATCCATTTAAATCTTATAACGAAGTGGTTGCCATTTAACATAAATTCTTTTTTTTTTTTTTTAAGATTTTATTTATTTATCTGACAGAGAGAGACAGCAAGAGAGAGAACACAAGCAGGGTAAGTGGGAGAGAGAAGCAGGCTTCCCGCCAAGCAGGGAGCCTGATGAGGGTCTTGATCCCAGGACCCTGGGATCATGACCTGAGCCGAAGGTAGACGCTTAATAACTGAGCCACCCAGGCACCCCTAACATAAATTCTGAGACTCCTTGCCTGTGGCAGAATCCTGGTCTTTGTGGTTGTAGGACTGGGGCCCAGAGCTCCCCAAAACCACAGACCACTCGAGTTTAACATGGGCTTCTTTTTTTTTATTATGTTATGTTAATCACCATACATCACATCATTAGTTTTGATGTAGTGTTCCATGATTCATTGTTTGTGCATAACACCCAGTGCTCCATGCAGAACGTGCCCTCTTTAATACCCATCACCAGGCTAACCCATCCTCCCACCCCCCTCCCCTCTAGAACCCTCAGTTTGTTTCTCAGAGTCCATAGTCTCTCATGGTTTGTCTCCCCCTCTGATTTCCCCCCCTTCATTTTTCCCTTCCTACTATCTTCTTCTTTTTTTTTTTAACATATAATGTATTATTTGTTTCAGAGGTACAGGTCTGTGTAAGTAGAGTTTTAGTTGTTACATTTTGGTCTGTGCTCTTCCTCCAGTTGATTTTTTCCCCCTATGGTATAAATAGAGGTTCCTTTTTTTTTTCCCATACACATATAATTTTATTTTTTTATATTTTGAAATGATACTCACTTTCCAATTGTAATGCATGGACCCATTTTCTGAAAATCAAGGAAGAGTATATGTTTAGGTCTATTTATGTTTTGACATTTTGTATTATGCTTTCTTCAACCTTACTCATCCATTTAAAAAACGTTCTACGATTATGTGTATATGACATTTCCAAATGCATTCCAGAATCATTTTGTCAAATGTTCTATATAAATCTACTGACATTTTATAAGAATGGTATTGAATCTATAGTACAAATTGATAAGTGGCATCCTAATGATATCAAGACTTCCAATCCATGAACATAGTGTATCTCTTCATTTTTCGGTCCTTAATTCCTATTAACAAAGTTTCACTTGCCTTTTTAAGATACATTTATATTTATTTAGCTAATTTTTAAAACAAATTGCTGAAGATTAAGTGTGATAGTTTGAGAGTATAGAGCCTCTGGAATCTACAAACACAGAGGGAGCTGGTACACTCTTCTCCACAGTAGGGGGGATGCATTTCCAAGAAAGACTGCAGAAAGGGCAAGAGACTGCTGGGCGACAAGCCTGAGTGAGGTGATCAGCCACTGCTAAAAGAAGAGCATAGATCTCTTTCCAGAACAGTTTAGAACTTTCTTAGATATTTAAACATATACTTACCACATGACCCAGTAATTGCAATCCCTAATATTTACCCAAGGGAAGTTCAAACATATGTTCACACACAAAAACCATAGTTTTATATTTTAGCTCTCCATACATAATCTCCGACAAATAGAAACAACCTAAATGCTCTTCTATTTGTAATATTAACTAACTGTGATCCATCTTTATGATGCAATACTACTTACCAATGAAAAGATTCAAGCTACTCATAAAACATAAATACTGGATGCAATATGCTAAGTAAAACACACCAGAATAAAATGATCACAGACCGTATGATTCATTTGTATTATGTTTTGAAAAGGCAAAACTATATGGATGGAAAATAGATCAATGTTTTTCGGGATCTGGGGACAGAGAGAATTAACGGAAAAAGGGTATGAAGTAACTTGATTATGATAATGTCCATATATTGACTGCATTGGTGGTTATGATGCTGAATGAATTTGTTACTGTTGGGGTTAATGTAGAGCATGAAATCAGCCATAATCCTGGCTTGCTAAAATGTAACATGGAGGCCGCTGGGGGCAAAGGAGAGTTTTGGAGAAGGGTGTGGGCCTTTGGAATGCTGAGGCCCGCGTGACCACTCTGCCATTGGAATGCTGCCGGGAGTTGCCTTCCCTGAAGCTTTCTTAGCCCCAACAGCCACCCTGTGATCTAAGATGTATTTATTGTTCCTTAGGCTATGTTTAGTAGGACATGCAGATTAGCATATCGTATCCCGAAAACAGATCCTCCTAGTTTCAGTAAGACCTCTTGTCACACACATCACGTGCTTGAGAAACAGTGATAAAGGATTTGCGATTATCCTGAAGGACCAATAAAAGTGGGAGCAAAGAAGAGCAAAGGGTCTTTGTCTCTGAGCATTGACTCCCTTGCCTTCTCCTCTCTTTCACAGCAAAGTTTGGAGTCAACTTTCATCTGTCAGTACAGAGATTGCTGGCCATTCCTGGCATGTTACAACCTAGGGACCTAGACATTCAAAAATGAATTTTAATGTATGGAAGTTATTACCTTAATTAAGAAAAAATCAATCACAAAAAAAGCAACTTTACCCCTTGGACGCCCCAGTCCCCCACCCCATTTCTCCTTTGTAGTTAGAAAAAGATAGTCAGAATTTCAGACCAGGAAAACTATTTCATCACTAAATATAGACTCTTGGTTGTCTTTGTTTATCTGTGTGTTTATTCATACATATATACATGCATTATTTGATAATGGATTCTCAAAATATAATGTGCCAAGAATGAAGCCTTGCACCAGGCATAAATGAAAAGGTTTTAACTGCTAAAGGCACCGGACAATTCCTTTCACTAAAATCAACTGTAAAACTAAACAAAATAGATGATGTACTGGGTTTTAGCCAGTGGCTAATATTAGCTCATGTCAGCACTACTTGGAAGAATTTCACTCAGTTCTGTGCCTCAGAACCACTTCTGATCCAGGGTGAAGAGAGAACAGAAAACTGAAATATGAACAGAGCACAGGAATCTTGCTGAGCTGAGGAGGCAGAGATCAAAGTTTAGGTCAGCTGAAGCAGTGGGAGTATGTGTGATGGGTACTGGAGAGGAGTTAGCTGTGTAGAAAAGGAAGCTGAGTGGGGGGATTACCCATTAGTTCTTCGCTGCAGGCTGGGTTCTAAATGAGTGGGCACAACCTCCTAGGGCTTATCAGGTAGCACCTAATACAAGGATCAGAACATAATGGGGATATTTTAAATTGAGCAAGGTTGGCTGAACACCTTGTCCGTGGATGGTTTTCATAGTGAAGGGATGCTCATTAACACATCATTAACACCTCAGCATACACCTGAGACCATAAAGAGTTGCCATATTCAAAATTAAAACTGAAAAATTTCAAAAATGTTTACTTATTAACCCATTTAAAATAGCAATAATAATACACTAAACGGAAATGTTAACAATATAATTTTAGGAAAATAATTATATTTTCCAAAACAAACCAAACTGTAATGAGTAGTATTGTTTTACATTTTTGCTAATGACTTAAATGATTAGCCTAATAGAAGTCAGCTGGATTCTTATGTAGGCCTTCTTTATTCAGTCTGACTTGATCTGTTGTTTGGTAGAAGTATATGAAGGAAAATATGGCTTCACACAGATGTGTGGTTTTAAAAGGAAAAATATTATATTTTCTGATAATTTTGGATATTTTTTGTTTCTACATTTCAAATAAAAAATTCATTTTTTCTTAGTAATAACTGCAAAGGGGAAGCTGGGATCATAACAATGAATGGATCTTTTCCATATATAGGATTTTGTAACATCAAGTAAGCATTGTCCACTTGGGTTCAATGAATTATGGAGATCTTTCAAATGTTGACACATTTCATTATACACTGTAAAAACTGACAGTCCTAATATCTGTATGGATCTCATGAGAAACATTTTAAGTTTTGTCAAACCTCTGGTTGAAGATAAAAGGTTTCCAAAATTCTCTCTCTCCCTTTTCTTCAAATATCTCAAATAATAAAAGTAAAAAAAAGAAAAAGAAATACTGTCAAATATTTTCTTTGTGACAGCACAGGCTCACTTTGTTAATTTTTGAGAAACTCTGCAAAATACTTGTCTGAATAAATATAATTTGTCTTTCAGTCATTTTAAGTCATAATGATGTTGCATTAAAAAATTAAAAAGTGATTGGATCACCTTCAAAATCTGTATCCAATGGATTTTCTCCAAAAACCTGTCATTCTTCAGTATTCAGCACAATACTTCCTTTATATTTTCTCATACTGAATATTCAAAAGTATGCTCAAAGGTACAGGATTTAATAAATTCGTAATTTGTACTGCTTGCTCCAGGGTATTCATAAGTAAAAGTGGCTTTTTTTTTTTTAATGTAGATTTGTAAAGTTGAAGAATACATACTTACTAGTACACTTTGGTGCCACTGGTTTGATTTCTGTGAAGACATCAGCAGATTTATCAGCCAGTGCTTAAGCACTATCTTTATAAATGTCAACATGGTAAAAGGCCAAAAAAGAAAAATACCACACATTATAATTATGAAAATGAGCTTAAATTAACAGAGATCTTGGAAGCATATTAGAGCGCAGCAGACTGCACTTTGAGAATTGCTACACTAAATTATACTTACTCTAGAACCATTCTAACTTAGATTAGAGAATCTCTGTCAAATCCTGCAGGGTGCCACCATATGATTTATGTCTTGCTGAGTTAGAGATGCTTGGGAAATATCTATGGGTTTCCCTGGATTTACCCTCCACCTTTACAAATTTCAAATTGTTCAAACACTAACTGAATTCCTGAAAAGCAAAAATTATCCCTTTGAAGATGAAACACAATGTGAAGATATCTATGAAATATAATTTAAAATGCTCAGTGTTTCAGATAACATCACTAGACATATACATTTAAAACGTGCAATTTATACTAACCCAGTGATCAATAGAAATCATGCTCACTATGCCTCAGATGGTGAACTTAGAAGACTACAAGTTTTAAATAGATATATTTTAAAAATCAAGAAAATTAAATGATTTTATGAATGAACAGAGAAACCAGATAAATATAAAATAAAAATAAAATAACAAACCAAATGGAAATTCTAGAACTGGGAAGTAAAATAATTGAGTAAAAATTTACCTGAGTGGATAGGGCATAAAAGAAAACCTGTAAATTCAAAGGCAGATGAGTAGAAATTATGCAATCTGAGTAATAGGGGTGATGGGTGGAGGCGTAGGAGGGGTACAGATCCCAGAATAAAAATAATCAGTGACTTAGAGACCTATATATAAGACTTACATATGAGATGAATAAAGGAAAAATAGTTTAGAACAAATATACACACACATACACATATGTATTTGCCTATATTTATATACAAACAAAAATAAATTGGTAAAAAAGTAGGCATATATATATAAAACCTATGTATTCCTTTTAAAATTTGTTGAAAAGGCAAAAGACTTCAATGAAAACTGATGAAACTGTAAGATGAAATTTATAACATATGTTGATATAAACTATAGTAACAATTACCAAAAAAATGGGAGGACAGGTAAATAGATTTATGTCATACTAAGGTTATTGTGTTTAGAAAGTGGGAATGTTAAAGAGAAAATTAGGAAATTTCAAGTAGGAAATAAAAATGCCAATTATAAAGAATGAAGGCGGAGGTTGAAATCAGAATTTTTGTAATATTTAATGTGAAATTTGATAGATACAAAAATGACTCAAAATAGACCCTGATAAACAAAGAACCCATATTGTTAGCCTAGAGCAACCATTACTGGAACAATAAAATATAGATTAAAAAGCCATAGAGGAAATAAAATTGGACCCTAAAAATATTTAATTAACCAAAAAGACAAGATAAAGGAAGAATAAGAGAACAAAAACAAAAGAGAAGAAAACAAATAGCAATATGGTAAATTTAATAACAAAAACTTTAATGGAACATAAATTGAATGAACATTCAAATTAAAAGGCGACGTTTTTCAGCCTGTCTAAAGGAGGAAAGCCAAACTATACTCTGTTAATTAGAGTAATATGAAACAAGAAGGATATGCTTTAAAAAGACCTGGGGATGGGGAAGGGGTGAATACTTTGCACATGGTAATCATTAGGAAAGTGGTGTGGTTATAACACTAGATAAAGTAGACTTTAAGACAAAGACCATTTTCACAGAGAAAGAGGATGGTATAACAATGAAATGAGCAATGTCCTCTGAATATGTAACAGTCTTAAACATATATGCAGCAGATAACAGAGCACCAAAAATCATGAAGCAAAAGCCTAGCAGAAGTAACACAGAAATACATAAATCTACAATCACAGATATTTTAACAGTATTCTCTTAGGAAATGATAGATAAAGGATATAGAAATTCCATAAGGCAACAGGAGACATAAACATAACTAACAACCAAATTATCTGATTGACATGGGAAACAACACCCGATGAAACAGTATACACTATTTTCAAGCGCACATAGAATATTCATCAACACAGATCATATAATAATGGTCAATCAAAAGTTTCAATGAATTTTATATGACTGAAATATTACTTGTTTCTTAATCTGAATACCATGGAATGCTTTAGACACTTGTCTCAATCATTCTAATGAAATTAAGAATTATATTGTTAAAAAAATGACAATTCACTTTTTTCATATCTGTCCATCCTTTCCCCATTAGTCATTGTTGCTATAAATTTACAGTACAGTTATTAGTAATAACTATATAGTGGCTATAGGAAGATGAAGATTTAGTATAAACCATGCAGTGATTTTTCTGCATGTCTGCAATTATTATATCACAAATATCAATATTTATTAATAATTTTCTTGTGTAAAGAGATTTAATTCCCCTGTGGTTATACCACTGTTTCCTTTCAAGTAGAATCCTCAAATACCATCATTACTTTAACCACTCTTTCCCTTCACTGTTATTACTTTATATTTCTTAATTCTAGTATTGCAAACTTTGTGGAATATAAACATTTTCCATCCATGGAACTAGAAACATACTGTTTTAATTTTTTTTACCTAATATTCTGAGGTTTCAGTCTTCTTTATCTTCGGCTCCTGAATCCCATTTTGTTTATTGCTTAATGAAAATCTCTGGACTTCTCCCACAATGTATACTTCACCATAGCAGATTTCCTTTTGATTTACTTAATAACTTCTTATATCTTTCTGTTAAATCCAGTATCACACCCCAAGTCGCTTGATGACATATGATTACATTTTCCAAATAATTTACAAACACTAATTATTATGCCAGAGGCTTATATATTTAGTGGCTTCTTGCTAATTAGAGACCTGTCTAAGCACCAACAAAGAACTTGCTTTTTCTCTACAACATGATTTATTTTTATTATCAAAAGTTTATGTTGGGAAACATGATGCTTTGTTGATCAAGGGATGTGTTTTATATCACATACCTAGAGTGTGGCAGAGTAAACACTTTACAGGAGCAGCTTTCTCATTTTAACTAGTCCAACATACCCCTCCTAGTAGCATCTTTAGTAAAGTTGTAAGGAAAAATAACCTTTCTGAAAATTAAAATAAAATGATCTGAATTAATGTGCACTTATAACTTGATGATTGATGAAATAAAAAAGAATGAATCATGCATCTCTTTTTCAGTTCCCATTGGCTAAGTTATGTACTTCTGGAAACAACATTAATAAAAAGTCACAAACCAATTCATTTGAACTATTTCTTTGCAATATTGACTTGTTCACATTTTCACAGTAACTATGTGTCAGCACTAAGACACACCAAGGGACTCTTGAATGAGATACAATATTAGTATTGTTCCTACATTTAAACACCTCACATTTTTTTTTAAAGATTTTATTTATTTATTTGAGACAGAGAGAATGAGAGAGAGCACATGGTTCGTCTCCCCCTCCGATTTTCCCCCCTTCATTTCTCCCTTCCTACTATCTTCTTTTTTTTTTTTTTTTAACATATAATGTATTATTTGTTTAAGAGGTACAGGTCTGTGATTCAACAGTCTCACACAATTCACAGCGCTCACCATAGCACATACCCTCCCCAGTGTCTATCACCCAGCCACCCCATCCCTCCAGCAACCCTCAGTTTGTTTCCTGAGATTAAGAATTCCTCATATCAGTGAGATCATATGATACATGTCTTTCTCTGATTGACTTATTTCGCTTTGCATAATACCCTCCAGTTCCATCTACATCATTGCAGATGGCAAGATTTCATTCCTTTTGATGGCTGCATAATATTCCATTGTATATATACACCAAGTCTTCTTTATCCATTCATCTGTCGATGGACATCTTGGCTCTTTCCATAGTTTGGCTATTGTAGAAATTGCTGCTATAAACATCGGGATGCACGTACCCCTTCGGATCACTACATTTGTATCTTTGGGGTAAATACCCAGTAGTGTAATTGCTGGGTCATAGGGCAGCTCTCTTTTCAACTTTTTGAGGAACCTCCATACTGTTTCCCTGAGTGGCTGCACCAGCTTGCATTCTCACCAACACTGTAGGAGGGTTCCCCTTTCTCTGCATCCCTGCCAACATCTGTCATTTCCTGACTTGTTAATTTTAGCCATTCTGACTGGTGTGAGGTGGTATCTCATTGAGGTTTTGATTTGGATTTCCCTGATGCCAAGCGACGTTGAGCACTTTTTCATGTGTCTGTTGGCCATTTGGATGTTTTCTTTGGAAAAATGTCTGTTTATGTCTTCTGCCCATTTCTTGATTGGATTCTTTGTTCTTTGGGTGTTGAGTTTGATAAGTTATTTATAGATTTTGGATACTAGCCCTTTATCTGATATGTCATTTGCAAATATCTTGTCCCATTCTGTCTGTTGTCTTTTGGCCCTTGCTTGCCTTGCCTTTGGTGGTGTTTCTAGGAAGAAGTTGCTGTGGCTGAGGTCAAAGAGGTGTTCTCCTTTAGGATTTTGATGGACTCCTGTCTCACATTCAGGTCTTTCAACCATTTTGAGTCTATTTTTGTGTGTGGTGTAAGGAAATGGTCTGGTTTCATTCTTCTGCATGTGCCTGTCCAATTTTCCCAGCACCATTTGTTGAAGAGACTGTCTTTCCTCCATTGGACATTCTTTCCTGCTTTGTTGAAGATTAGTGACCATAGAGTTGAGGGTCCATATCTGGGCTCTCTATTTTGTTCCATTGATCTATGTGTCTGTTTTTGTGCCAGTACCATGCTGTCTTGATGATGACAGCTTTGTAATACAGTTTGAAGTCTGGAATTGTGATGCCACCAGCTTTGCTTTTCTTTTTCAACATTCTTCTGCCTATTCGGGGTCTTTTCTGGTTCCATACAAATTTTAGGATTATTTGTTCCATTTCTTTGAAAAAAGTTGATGGTATTTGGATAGGGATTGCATTAAATGTGTAGATTGCTCTAGGTAGCATTGACTTTTAAAATTGATTCCTAGTTTATTTGGTCTACATATAACTAATCCTTTGAAGCCTGTAACAATTTCTATTATTATTCATTATAAAAGTGTGTATAGATGGCTATGATATTGTATGTGTATACAGTATATCAAATGTGTTACTTTTGCATTTTATATTTCTATAGCTTTGCTTCCATTTTGTGTTTGATCACATAATTACTAAAATTACTAAAAAGGTTATGTTCATATAACATATACTATATAAGGGACATATAAGTTTAAAACTGCTGTAACTTTCCTATGAATTTAATTTTTCATTATGAAGTGGTAAGTCCACTTTAGTAATACTCTTCGCTTAAATGCTATTTTGCTTGATAATTCACTCACATTTGGTAGATCTACAAGTTAATCTCTGTCAGGAGTGAGTAACAGTTGGTGAAGGGACAGAACAACATTAATACATATTGATTTAATATACAGTTCCTGATTAACTATTAAAAGAGACAATCATTGTATTATGGGATAGGACTTAAAGACATTTTACAGAGACCAACTTTACATAGACTAACTTGCTAGGTAGTCTGTAATTTTCCCCTCAAGTATATTTCCATTCTCATCTTTGTGCTGTTGAATTCGTATTTTTTGTAAACATTAAATACTCTAAATCATGGGAAGTAAATTTTTATTTATTTAAATATCAATTGGACTTTATACAATTTTTTTCTTTTACAGAGCATATTATTTTCCTAAATTTGTTTCTTTCCAGCATTATGTCCTCAGTGTATTATATATCTTCTGAGGCCTGCAAATAGATAATTTTCCGGCTTCCTATTCACTATTTTACATGGTCCTCAAACTTCAAACCCATTTATAATGAAGATGTATTCCATTTCCACTCCTTATTTAAATAGAGGCTGTGGCATAGAGTGGTGTGTTACACAGCCAGAATCCCTGGCTAGAAGGAACTGAGAGTCTGGGAACATAATTCACCTCCTCAGGTGGGAAACCAATGTATACGCATAGCAATTATCATCATCCGTTGTCTGCAGACTATCGTCTTGATGTTAGCTTCCCTTTAGCTCTTTTCCCCCACTGCATTTTTGTAGATTCTATCAGACAACAGCAGCTATCATTGCTGGAAATAAAATTTCTATGTTAAGGATTCTATAGAAAATATATATTTCACAGCAAGTAGTTCTCAGTCTCAGTTTAGGGAACTCATAAAATTGCACATATTTTGTTACAAATAAAATAATTTTAAAATAAAATGTGATGAAAACTAAAAAAATTAAACATTCTTTTGGTGAGAGCATGAAGTTTTCTGAAACATAAAATAGCTACACTTATTTGTTCTCCAAGAAATGTACTAATTCATATAAAAGCTTTCTTTCAGAAATAAATAAATTTGTATATGGAAATATGGAAGCACTTTTCCTCCCAACAGCTCTCAGTAAAGTAAGTTAAGTTCTAACAATAAGCTTCTAAGTTTTGTGACATTGACTATGACTCATGAAACCCATGCTTACCTTTTGCTGGAAAGGGAAGCTTACTGTGAAACTTAGTGTTTCAGCTTGGTATATTTTCCGCCAGAAATTATTGATTTGTGAATCTTTATGAGACATTAGTTTCTGCCCAGTGCTTCTCTTGGTGTTAAAATATCTTTCTCTGAACGAACTCGTCCTATTTGTTGTCTCTTCACTCCTGAGCAGGTAGGATACATTTATAAATCTGAAGCACAGACAAATCTCTGCTACAAGGACTTCACATCTTCATGCTGACACACTCTCCAGCCCCTTCTTGCTGTCCTCAACCATGTGTGTTTGGCATTTACATTTATTGTTTGTACCTACCTCCCTTTATCCTGTTTGGTTGAGAATGTCTTTTCCTTTTAGGATCCCTGAGCCCACTTTTCACCAAGACACGTTTTAAGTTTTATGTTTTTACACCCCATTTACCATTTGGAAGCCCAACGTATGTGGGCATTGACTCCTATTTCACCCTCTAGTCAGATTTCTGACTCCTGCTAGGGACTTTGCAACACACGATTTTGTAGGTAAATAGTCATATTCTGAGTGTAATTCAGAGATCTAATGTTTAAACGTAACAATATGGGTGTGTGCAGGGAGGGTGGGGTGTTACTCAGTGTACCTTTCCTGGTGTCTGAGAAAAACAGATGAAAATAATTTGCCCTCGGGTTCCAAGACTGTAGCACAATTTTTGAAGGCTTATAGGAAAATACCGATCAGTCAACACCAGTTATTTCTCACTCAAAGATACCCTGATTTTTCAGGGAGAAAAGTAGAACTGTAAACAAATGAAAAGAGCAAGGAAGAGGAGACAAAATTAGATTAAAAAATAGGAAAGAATGAAATCATTATTGAACAAATAGACACAGTTGGATGAAATTATCATTAAATATCAAGAGAGGATGTCTGTGATAACACAGTAATTCAAAGGGGTTGACTCTTCATTAATAAACTGAACTAGGATGATAGAGAAACACATACCTACCATGTCAATTTGCTTCAGGAAACATTTTCTTCTTCTCTCTGCCTCTGCCTCTTTCTCTCTCTCCCATTTTGGTTGTAAGCCTTTAATTTCGTGTGTAGAAAAAACATCTCTCCATTTTGTTTTTCAGTTTTTAAAGATTTTGTAGCATGTGTTCCCAAGAGAATGCCCTCCATCCATAATACCTTCTTCCTGTGATAAATATTTTATCACACATAAGATAGAAGCATTAGTTCACCTCAAAGTACATAAAGATTTAATTCAAACATTTGGGCCAAGATAGGCAACTCAAAATGAATATCCACTGACCAAGAAGGCCTTAATGTTTCCCAAAGGCTTGACTGGCTTTACACAGGCTTCTTGCCTACAGGATCCTGACCTCCCTCTCACACTGGCCCTCACAGAATCCTGACGACCTGATCAGAAGCGCCTCTCCATTTTCTTTATAGAAAAGTTTTACTTTTATTTTCTTTATTTCTAAAGTATAAAGACTATGCATTAGAAAACTTGTAACTGTGAATCCTCTCTCCATCCTTTTCTGATGTAAATCTGTTTTAAAAGCCTCTTGCTAGTTTCACAACCCAGGGACATTGTTCTCAAGGGCCTGGGAACCATCCCTTTGAAACCTATCATTAAAGAAGACAGTTCCCCATCTCCCAATTTCTGTGGGTAGGTAGGGGCCTAACTTCCTTGAGAGCCTTGTTCCAAGCTTCAAAGCTACCTCCTGTCATGAGAAAGTTTGCTTTACCTTTGGGTAAAGCCAATTAGAAAACACAATTAGAAAACACAAATGTCCAAAAAGCCAATTAGAAAACACAAATGGCCAATGATCACCCAGATTTTTTCCCCCACTTCTCTCCCATTTTCCTGTCATGCACAGATATAATTTTGAGGAATTTAGCAACTATCTGTTCTCTAATAACTACACTGGTCTTAATTTTCAGAAATTTCACTATGCACTATTTCAGTTAGCTATTGCAGTGTAATTAACCATATCTGAGCTCAGCATTTTCCCACAGTGCTATTTATTTCTCATTAATTTATATTTTTGCTCTGTGCTTCTTCTAATTTCATCTGAAATCATCCATGTGCCTGTGGGCAGCTGCCCATTGTCCAGGCAGCCCTACTGATATGGATGAATTCTTTCACACGATTCAGTGGCTTGGGACTAGTTTGCAGTCAGTTACTATAGGATGGGGATGACTCATCAGTTCTCCACGCACTTTCTCATTCCTATCCATAGTTGAGCCAAGACAAGTTTGCCAGCTAAAACGGAGGTGTTCTCAGGGACACAGAATAGAAGCAAGAAAAAGTAAGCCACCATGCACTCATGCAAAAAGGGTAACATGTGTGTGTGTGTGTGTGTGTGTGTGTGTTTCAGATGTATCTAAACAATTTGAAATATTGCTTTGGTCAGAGTAATTTAAATAATAATCACAAGTCAGAGTGCAGTGGACTAGGGCATAATGGGGAAAAGCCATGCATCCTCAATTGGTAGATTATCCTTCCAACATCGCAATTCTCCAGTTTCTTGAACTGCCCCCTTTGTCTTCATCCTACAGTCAAGATCATATCTTAGATCTTCTCATAACCACTAAGGACAACTTATCCAATTATCTCAATTCCATGTGTTCCAGTTCTCTTGTGCTGGTACCAAAATTCCAAGATTTTTTCTTTTCTTTTCTTCTTCTTTTTTTTTTTTTAGCACATTGGAATCTTCAATTCTATTAGCTTTTTGCTATGCCTGTCCAGTCGATGCACTCACCCCTGTCCTTATCCTGTTTAAACTTCATGGTCAGGCATTATAATCACTTCATCATGTATGTGCTGGAGTCTTTGCATCTCTCTCTTTTTGATTTATTATTTGGCAAAAAGTTGCATTTCTGGTTAAATCCATCTCTATACAATAGAATATGGCTGGAAGAATCTATTGGCACACTGATTGGTTTCGTTTAAAATATGCAATCACAAAAATCAAGAGGGCCCTTAATACTGCCAGCCATCTTGTATTTCCTTGGTCCATTTGCAATGGCATTGTCCCAGAATCTAAGGCCGAGATGTTCACACCACACTGTGCTCTCTCCTCAATCTGTCCTACAGTCCTCCCTTCTTCTCCAACCTCAGGGGACAGTCATTATGTCCTAGTTCAAGCTGTACACTTCACATTGGCTTGATTCTTTATCTTTCTAGTCTGACATCCAATTTTTTAGAACACGCTGTTTGCTCTACATGAAGTATGTCTTCCATCTGACCATTTCTCACTTCTCGTGTTGGTCCTGGTCTGAGCCACAATCATCTCTCACCTATATTACTGCAATTACCTGCTAACAGATCGCCCTGCCTATGCTTATTCTTTAATCTGTTTTCTCACAAAAGGCCACTTGTGTTAAAGTATTTCATTGTATCCAAACACTCACTGTCACTCTCTGTAAAAGGATTATACTTCCTATCCCCTTAGCAGGAAATTTGACCAAAGACCTGGATTGGTAAATAACCTGTGAGAAGTGATTTATTCCTTATCCAAGAAGAAAGTTTATGTGTTAGTCCTCCTTTCATCCCACCAGGGGAATGGCAAACCTCACATAACAATTGCCTACTTATCCCATGCCCTGGAAAAAATAAAACAAAGAGGAAAAGAAGAGCTGACCTACAAAGACCATGTGACACGAGTGAAAGAAAAATATTTGTTATTGGAAGGCAAATGAGATTCTAGGGTAGTTAGATCACTGCAACCAAATATAAGAAAATGGACTAATAGAGAAATTGGTACATAGAACAGGGGTGTTGCCACAGAAAAAGAAGCTAAAATTATGTGGCATTGGTCCTGCAGCTGGGTAGTAGGCAGGCCAGAAAATGCTATTGAAATCTGCCAACATGGTGCTCAGTGAAGCATTTAGTAAAACCAACATGTGATAACCTGGAAGTGAGATAATGTTCTTAATGAGTCTTCAGTCTTAGGTGAAGAGGTTTGGAAACAGAATGTTATTCATGTTTCTTTGTTATTTTTATTTTTATTTGACATGAAATTACATGAGCTAAGAAATGATTGCCAGGTTTGTAAGCAGGAGTTAAAAGATTCATTTGTTTCCCAGCTAAATAGCTAAAGGAGAATATTGAAAAGTGTTTTAAGATACAATCACTGATTAACACTTGCCTTTATGATAAGAGCTTTGTTCAAACATCTTAATTCATTAAGCTAACACCTATTAAATTCTTTCCATAACTTGGGGAGGGAGGAAAGGAGTGGTGAATGCAGCTTTCCCAGGAGAGCCTGAGGAGCTCAAGGTGATTAAAATGAAATCTGGAAGGGGAAGAATGCCTTGTAAAGAATTGTGACTATGGACATTATGTATGAAACAGATGGAAAATAATGTAGGTATGTCAGTTGATTTGGGTATGTTATGATTATTTTACAAATGTCCTGAATAGGCAGTTCAGCAAAACTAATTAAGCTTTTATAAGGCTATGACTACTTTTCCCCATCTCTTAACTAAACTAATTATATAGATCTATATTGTGGAGCAACTATGGCAACAGTAAAACAAACAAAAATTATTCTGTTATATCAAGTTTCAGTGAAGATAATATAGGACAGCCTTCCCAGAGGCTAAACTGGCCCTCAAATAGCCTCTGATTGGCTACTGTAAAGCTCTTATTCATTGCTTGAATTTTAATGATTGTAGGAAGGACATAATCTTTCCATTTTGCTACAATGTCTCCTCTCCATTTCCTGTTACATCTCCACTTTCACACCTTTGCCCAGAACCATGTGTATTTGATGTTTTCACCCCTACCTTAGACTATCTAAATGTAATTAGATATTAAAACATAAAACTAGCCTTAGTATATCAGATCAGTAAACTCTTTAATATATTGGTTTTTCCCTACTTAAAGCAACTATATTATTAATATGTCATCAACTCTATCAGTTTACAATTTAGAGAACAAGATTTTATTATACCATAATCAGCACCGGTTAATGGCTTAATAAACACCAAATAAATGAAAACATATACCTAGAAATATTGGTGAAATTGCTTTTTAGAAAATTTGGTGGTAAAAAGTCTAACTACACACAGGGATGTAAATAAACAGACACAAATTTGACCCTTAATTTCGACAATCACGAATATGTGTGCAATTTGCTAAGTTCTATGGTATATACTTAGATTTCTTACAATGTTCATGAAATATGTTTATTCACAAGCATCATAAAAATATTTTCAGAGAAGAGGTAGATATTAAAGTTGTACAAATGATGAAAACAGACTGGCCTCAGTGAACAGTGACAGCCTTAAAATTGAAGAACAAACACTGAATGAAGAAAAACTGTTAAAAATTATAATAGTTAAGCATATCATATTTATATACTCTAAAGTAAATATGAGATCATTCATATAAATTGCTACTGGAAAATTAGATTTTTCTTAAAGGAGTCAACTGTATATCATATAGTTCATGAAACTAGAAAAATCAGTGCCAACAGAAAGAGAATTTAGATAATCTAAAGCAATTAATTCCTAGGAATGATGTTATTTAACATTTTTATGAAGTAGTAAGAATGCATTTGTAGCGATATGAGATTGTGAACTTGGTTAGTTGTATCTTAAAAAGTAATACCTGAAGTAAAGAAATCCTAATTACATTTTAGTGCTCAGTTGCAAATAGTATGAATTTCAAAGAATACATTTCCTTGGCAGGAAAATTGTTAACAAAAGCACAAAACACGATGCAGTTTCCAGGAAAATAAAATCAAATTTAGGAAGCATTTGTAGAAGTAAAGTGTCCAGACAAATAGTAACATTCTGCTATTCTATTTTGTATTTATTTGTTATATTACACTTGTTTCTCTTAAGTAGATCTTCAATATCCTAACGTAAAAACACAGAGTAATTCATTTTATCTTTAAAGATACCACATCCAAAAACTTGCTTAAGTTAGAAACCAGTGAACGAGGCTTTACTGACTTCTACCCTGTACCTAAGCAATCCCCACTCCTGGGCAGTTGGCGCTTCTCACCTGCATCATGTTCTTCCTATATTGACGTCAAACATAGCGTCTAATCCGCTGTCATCTTTCACCTGGATTAAGTGAAAGCCTCCTGTTTGATCTGCGCACATTCAATCATCCACCCTACTTCCAATTTATTCTCCAGAGTATGACCTGAATTACCTTGAACATTCCAAGCACAGTCCTCCCTCCTGAAAAGCTTCCATTTCCTGCCCTCTCTGGGGTTTTCCAATCACAGGAGTCTTATTGTAGGCACTCACGTGTGTTTTGCTCCTTCCTGCTTCTGTTGGGGCTCCATTACCCAACTTTGACCAGAAAGTGGGTAAGATATATGATCCCGACTGTTATATTTTGAATATTAACTGTCTATAAATACTCATCTTAAAGCAGATACCCTTGGGGCCCCTGGGTGGCTCAGTTGGTTGGGCGTCTGCCTTTGGCTTAGGTCCTGATCTCCAGGTCCTGGGATCAAGCCTTGAGTCCTGCTCTCTGCTCAGGGGGGAGTCTGCTTCCCCCCTCCCTCTGTGTGCACTCCCTTTCTGTCTCTCAAATAAGTAAATAAAATCTTTTAAAAAAAGCGGGAAGACTCATTTTTTTTTTTTTTAACTGATATAATTAGTTGTTTTACCCCTGGAGTTAGTAACAACACAAGGTAACCTTGCTTTTTGAAATAAAATATAACATTGTCAGGTCTAAGACTTTTCTTCCACAGAGAGTCTCCAGATAGCCCTTCACTCTCCTCTGGGGGCTGAGGTGTGTCATTGATAATTAGAAACTGCAGCTCCTTTCATCAACCTACCTCTGTTTTCTGCACTGTTTACAACCAAACACACAGAACGTATGGGGCTTTCTCATTTGTAAGAACAATCATTATTATAGGGACAATAAAAACCATGAGTAGGAGACTATGGCATCTCCTTAAATCAAACATTGAAAGAGTTGTGGACTTTTAAAATAATTGTATTAGATACATAAAACTTCGGCCTTTTGGCTAAGATCAAGTGTAGATACATAAAACTAATCCTACTTTTTTTTTTCATGTTTACCTAATCAAACAGTTGGTCTAGTCTTTTCCAATCAACATGGAGGATTGTTCCCAGATTCAGAGCAATTCTGTGATCTCTCTTATTTCAGAAAAAAAAAAAAAAAATGAAACGTTAACCATCCATTGAACTGAAAAAAAAAATGGTTTCTTGTTACTCCACAGCATACATATGCATTACTACCTTACTACTGCATTGTCACTTACAGGCGTAGGCAGCAAACTCATGAGATCTGTAAGAAGAGGTCAGAATGGTTTTCATTTCAGACAGTGAAGTACTTGGATTTCTCTGATGGTCGGGAGAAGTGCAGGGAGCAGTTTGAAGAAGGCAGGACTGAACGCCATCACTGGCGTAGGTTCTCTGGCATCTGTGGGCTGAACCCAGCATGTCACACTTTCCTGGAGTGAGGGTCTAAGATATAAATTGGATACAGCAAAGTTTTTCTACCTTCTGTTTGCTTTGATTGCAGTTTGCTCTCCTTTTCCCAATATTTTAGAGTAAACAGCTGTATTATGTATCTGAGCTATTTTAATATAGATGTTTGCATCTATTAATTTCTCTCTGTACACTGCTTTAGCTTGAGAAATGTTTTCAGGTCTTCCCATGTCCTTCTCTGCTTCCTCCTTGAGTGGAAGTCCCCAGTACTTGTTCATTACCGTCCTAATCCCCAGGGTTGACTGTCATTCGGAGCGGTGCATGGTTGGGGTGTCCTTCACCATCTGTTTCTCTGTTCTCTTTGTTAAACTTCTGACTGCTCTGTCATTTTTTTTCTTGTTGCTACTTGATCTTGGACCTATGAGCACCACCCTCTTAATTGCTGTCCAGCAAGATCTCCATAGTTTTTGATGATGTCCCACCTGAGGAATTCTTCCTGCTCTATTTCCAATAAGTCAGTGGCTCAGGAGTAGAGCTCTTGCTCTTTAAGGTCTGCCTCTCCCCCTCAACAGAAACTTCATGCCACTTCACGAGACCTGGGGATGAGGACAGCTGCCGGCTTCTCCCAGAGTGACAACCCTACTCTATGAGTAGGTGCTGGGGGGAGGGGTGGGTGGTGACTCTCGTCTTCTTGGTTTGCCCTTCCCAGGATGAAAACTCTGCCCCATGGACTAAGAGTCTCAGTTTTAGTGCACTGCACCTGGTTAGCATTCTACCCTGAGGGAGGGATCAGTTAGGAAATGGAGCCTCAAACTCTGGATGTGCTTGCCTTGAATAGAGCTTCTGCAACAGGAAGCTGGGTCAGAGGAAATGCTCCTGGCCTGGTCCTCTGTCTCCCCACAACTGCCCTAGACTGTGAGCTTTGGGAGAGGGAACCCCGATCTTACTGGGCTGTGGAGAGGGAAGGAGAAGACGAGACCCGCTGCCAGGTTCACATCCTCTCACTGAGATCTAGTCAATTATTTTTCCTAGTCGATTTTTAAATTTGTGTTTCTCCATTTGCTATATGCCTTGAGAAACTTTTCTTTTATTCTTGTTTTTGATCAAATAATTTCCTCCAGTTCAATAATTATTTGAGGGAGAGTCCACTGCTCCTTACCTTTCTGTTTCAGAAGTCAGGCTCCAATTTTCCTGTTTTCTAGGTGAGCTTTTTGCATTTTTCACCAGTATCTACTGAAAGTGAACTAGTATATTTAATCTATATTAAAATCTAAGTATCTTTGAATTAAAGTTGGATGAATTGGGTTCAGATTCAAATCGAAAGCAAGAAGTATTTTGATATTTTGCTTGCGACACCAAGCAGAATTTTGAACACACACATTATTTAAGAATAACTGGTATATCAAAGTGATTTTTGGGGGGTGAGGAGATGTAAGGCAGAATTGTTATTACTAGTTCATGCACAAACTTTCAAAGACTCCATGTGTATATGTTAAATAAAAATTGAGGTCAGGGAAAATGAAAAGATGAATTAATATTATTTTCTGGTGAACACTGAAGTGCATGGAGCTCATTACATCTCCCCGTCCCCCCTCCCATGTCCCCAGGCACATTAGAGGAGTCCCTCTCTGCTGGATGAGAGTGCCAAGAACACAATAATGCACACTAAAACTTTTTGCTGAATTAAATTGTCAAGGCACATTTTAGACATTTGCTATTGGCAGCAAACTGACTAAAATCTGGCCCTTCAGTGTGGGGAGCTGAAGTGGATAGCTGATAGAAAAGTTTTGCTGATGCTTCAGCCATGAGATTAAAACTCATCCCATGCCTCCTATCAAAATTGCTTTTGTTAATAAAAAGACGAAAGTCATAAGGTATGGATTAATCTCAGAGTACTTGAGTATTCTGTAGCCATATGTATATTTATTGATAGCAAACCAAGGACCATACTACTGTACATACATGAGTTTATTTAATTCTCACAAAACCTTATGAGGTTATTCATATTCCTCTTACCATTTTATAGAAGAGGAAATTAAGTTAATTGACCAAAATCCTCAGCTAGCAAACATTAAACCTGAGACTTGAACAAAGAAAGTCTACCTTCATAGATAACATACTCTAATAATATTCTACACTAGTGAAGTCACACTTTATTGATAACCTACAGAATCACTCATTTCCAGTACAATGATAATTAGAGGATGGGCACATGCTCCCCCCTCCACTTTGATGGAGGGTCATAGAGGTCTTGCCCCATTTTTAAAACTAATGTAAATTTATTGCATTATTTAGATATTTCACTATGCATAAATACTAATGACCACTGACATGGGATTGCTCAAGTACTAATATGAATGTTTGAAATGAGGTTTACTATTTGTATTGAAAGGAAAATTATATTTATCATTGTATTAAATATATATAAAATTTTATATATATAATTATTTTGAGATATCCTTTGGTGTGTGTTTGTGTGTGGTTATGTGTAACTCTTGCAGAAAATATTTTATCCGTTTCAACAAAAAAATCTAGTTTTCAAAATTCAGGACAACAGTCATGGCAATCTTTGACTAACATATGGAAACATGCAAAAATGAAGGCATATTTACTTGTTTTGTATGTTATCATTTTTATAAATATTTTAATAAATTTTGCAATCAACTTTGAGCCTTTACCTTGGAGTAATTCTATGATTTGCCATGGCATTCCAATACTCCTCTTATGAGACCCCATGTAGCTAAATAGTTGTTGAGTTCCTTGTGGGCAGGTATATTACCTGTTATTATCATAAATAATTGAAAAGGGCAGCTCGAAGTTGTTAAAATGCCTGCTGATGATATTATATGTCCTTTACTCATATCCAGAGTACCTTATTACCTTACACCTGGGGATCAGAAAGTAAAAACTATTTGCTGTTGTAAAACAAAATGTGAGTAAATCAAATGTTGATTATGTTTAAAGATGCTGACCATCTTCATTCATGTTACCATTTTAGCTTTCTCATGTTGTCTCTAATTTCATTTGAAATAGTTTAGTTATTGATATTTCTGCACGTGCTTTATTCACAATGCCATGGCGTGTGAGTGTGTGTGTGTGTGCGCGCACGCGCGTGTGATTTTTGTTTGCTTGCTTTAGATTTTAGGACTGTCCACTGATATTTAGGCAAGTATAGTATACAGTTAATATTCAGAGCTATTTGAACAATCACCTGAATCAAGGTATTTGAGGAACTACAATAGTGAGTCATCAATCAGAAACCCCTGTATAGAAAACAGATGGAAGCAGTAGTATAAAAGCAGATTGCCTTAGCAAGATTTACAGCATTATAAACGCCAGGAAACTTTACGTCTTCAGATTTCTGTGACCTCCTGGCAAAGGTGTTATAGATTGGCACTAAACCACATTTTCACCTTGTCCCTAGACTGCTGCAAACAATATTCTGATTGATGACATCTTCTGAGTCATCTATAATCCTAAGGCCCGTAGTTTTATCAGAGCCCATTAGCAAGGCAAAGGCACATATATAGATTCTGAAATTTACAGAATGGTTAGGTTATATCCTTATTATTCACTTAGTCATGAAAGCTTGGCAATTCAGAAGGATGACAAATATTATCTCATCAGATGGGAGTAAAGTAAGGAAATGCCCAACTGAAAACCTGTGCTTGAGAATTACAATGTCATTTATTTTAAAACTTAGACTCACCATAACTGAAGAATATAAAAAATATTGGTGTTTGAGAGAGAAAAATTAAATTGCACACTCATAGTTGGCCTGCCAGAAAATGAGATTAAAACAATTCCTGTTGTATAGATCTGTCTAGAAACAAAAATACAAGAAAAAAAAATGCCCCAGTAGAATCTATAAAAATTTCAGTTAAACTGTAAATCTAATAGGTATTGATTAAATGAAAATTTAGAATTCACATGTGTTCTAAAAACCTGTTTTCTATTTTTAACTGGGCATTAAGACTTCAGGAGATTAAAACAGATATGAAATCAGCATTGATTTCTTTTCATGATAAAACTCAGTCCCTTAAAAAATATTCATTAGAATGTGGCTTTTTTGCTTCTTTTCTCTAGTTGTTTGCTCTGACAATTCTTATGACAAAATTTGCACCATTTTAAACCCCAAATTATGAGTTAGCTCTTATTTTCCATCAGTACCCTCAGCACTTCTGCAGGGGAATAAAAAGACATTTGTTGGAATATTAGCATGTAATTCCAGTTTTTCTTCTAATTGACACACAATTTCCATGTATTGAAACAGATTATGTTAGCCTAGTAGAAAATCTGTTTTATCATCATGTTATTATTTTATAAATAATAATTTGGAATTGATGACATAGAGATATATTTAAAGCACATCTTTTTTCTTTATGTAATCTTTCAATACATTCCATATGTATTGAGGATGATAACATTTTAAATTTAGAGGGTTAGAGGAAATCATTCACATAGGTATGCTATGTACACTTAGTGCACAAATACTTTTATCCAAATATTTTAATGTAATCTATATAACAAAATGCTTTCGAGCACAAGAAAATAATTCATGGGTGATGTGTGCGTGTGTAGGGGTGTGTGTGTGTGTGTGTGTGTGTGTGTGATCAGATTCAGCTGGCTCTTGTTCTTAATAGAATTCATGACACTTGGGAGAAAATCTTTGTAGCTTAGGTGTTAGAGCTTATTTAGGATAGATATCTTTCACAAGAAGAATCCCTGGTGGATTTACTGCATATGCAATTAATGTGTGGTTTTGAGCAAAAAAGGAACACAAAATATTAGCAGTTGAGAGGAATTTTTTTTTCTGCTTTCATGGTATTGAATCATTCACTTTTTATTTTCTTCACTAGGACAATTTACTGTATTGTTAAACACAATTTTCAACAGTTGGTTTGAATGACAATAATTATTGAAGGAAGTCATTGAGTAAAAGTAATTCTATGAGAGCACTTGAAACTAAACAAAACACAGGGAAATGTGGGAAATAGTAAAATGGGATATGTATAAAAGACATTTTTTTCCTTTTTAAAATGTATTTCACAATTAACTATTGAGGCAAAAAATAACAGTGTTTTGCTGAATTTATATTATATCTAGAAATAAATATCTGACACAAAATCACAAAGGCAAGCAATCAAAGCATGATATTATACTTGAAATGGTGTTACTATCATTTTTAAAGGTGGACTGTATTCAGGGGAACACTCTGTTTTAAACCCTAGAGGCCCCACTAAAAACACAAAAAGAAACAAGGTATAATTAATTATACATCATGGGCAATAATTGATATAAAAATATTCTAATAATAAGAAATCCTAAGAGAGAAATACAGAAGTAATAAATGTCAAGGTTAATGAAATTCTATCCATAATTATATAGAAGAGTAAATTGCTCTAACAACACAGTTGAAAAATAGAGATAATAGGTGTATATAAAACAATTCCCAACTACATGCTTTCCATGAAAAAGAATCCATAAAAAGACACACACAGGTATGATGGGCAGAATTCTGAGGAAGCTTTCCCCAAGATTCCCCTCTCTTGGGTGTTAAATTAATCAGGATTCTACGTTCTGCTGAAGGAAGTTTGTGGATCTAATTAAATTTCTACACCTTATAATAGGGAGAATATTCTGTGTTTTTCAAAGGTGGGCCAATCTAATCACCTGGACTCCGAAAAGCAGAGAATTTTCTCCAGCTGGAGTCAGAGAGATATGGCAGGTGGGAAGGCAACAGAAAGATCAAAATGTGAGGAAGACTTGGTCTGCACGGCTAGCTTTAAAGTTGGAAGAAGGGGACCATGGGCTGAGTGGTGTAACTAAACTGTAGAAGCTGAAAATGACCCCATATCAAAACCAGCAAGGAAATGAGGACTTTGGTCTCACAGCCTTGTGGAACTGAGTTCTGCCAAAAAATGGAATGAGTTTGGAAACAGTTTTATCCACCAAGCCTCCAGAAAAGGATGCAGCCCTGCTGACCCATGTGTTCAACCACATGAAACCTGGAGTAGAGAAGGCTGAGCTACCCTCTGTCCAAACTCCGATCCACATAAACTGTGAGCAAATACATCTGTCTTGCTTGAAGACAAAGATCTGTGATAATTGGCTACAACAGCAATTGATAAATAATACACTCTTTAAAGGATAAAAATATATACACCGTAGAATACCAATCATAAGAAAACTGAAGTGGCTATATTAATATCAGACGAAGCAGATTTGAGACAAGTAATGTTGATAAGGAAAATCTTTGTCCTAAGATGGCCAACCGAGCCAGCGAGAGAGTCCTAGTCCGTGCCCCGGGGGCTCTTCTGGGTTCTTCTCCCTGCTCTGCTTCACGCATGCTCCAAAAGTGCCAAGTATGCAGAAGTAGAAGTGAATAAATTGCCCCCTTTGTGCCCGGGGCTCAGACCTTTGGAGACTACTCTCCTCTGAGCCCACCAGTGTTAAATAAACCTCCTATCCTCCAAGATCTGCGGGTGCCGCTTGGTTCTTCCATCAGGCGATCCAGTCCAGGTTCCATAACAATGGTACCACAAATAGCAGTTTTTCACATTGATAAAAGGATTGACTCATTGAGAGGAGTCATCTTAAGCATCTATATACCCCATAACAGTCATTTAAAGTAAAATAGCAGAAACTGACAAAAATTAAAGATAAATAAGCAAACCTGTAATTCATTTGGAGATTTTAACATCCCAATCTCAGTAATTGGAAAGTATACACAAAATAGACACAAATGTCAATGATGATGCAGAAGGCATGACTACCCAGTGATTTAACTTAATGGACATTATGAACCACTGCACCTACCAATAGCATTACATGCATTCTTTTCAGAGAACAGAGAATAATCACTGTGATAAATCATATGCCAGGCCATGAGATGAATCTCAACAAACCAAAAGGATACTTAAAATCATATATGGCATATTCTTTATCCATTAACACATTAAATTTTATATCAGTAACATAGAGATACCTGAGAACTCTCCAAATGTGTTTAAAACAAGGAACATACTTCTAAGTTAAATTGGGTCAAAAGAGAAATTACAAGAAGCATGAGAGGATGATGTGAACTGAAAGATATATAAATAAATAAAAATAAAACACTCAACATTGCTCGATGCAGGCAAAACGAAGCTGTTCTTTCCTTTGTTTCTGTGCTGTTATTCTCTGGTTTTCCTGTTCCACTCTCTTGCTGCAGTTTCTTAAGCGGACCCCTGAGCTCTCTCAGAGGACCTTTTGCTCATGGGTAGCTGCCTGATTTTGATGGGGAGCCAGAGGCTGGGGTCTCCTACTTTGCCATCTTCCTGACATCTGAAAAAACCAAGGGGTATATTTGAAAGCAAAAGAAAAAACACTTCAGGGGCGCCTGGGTGGCTCAGTTGTTAAGCGTCTGCCTTCGGCTCAGGTCATGATCCCAGGGTCCTGGGATCGAGCCCCGCATCGGGCTCCCTGCTCAGCGGGGAGCCTGCTTCTCCCTCTCCCACTCCCCCTGCTTGTGTCCCCTCTCTCTCTGTCTCTCTCTGTCAAATAAATAAATAGAATCCTTAAAAAAAAAAAAAAAAAGAAAAAACCACTTCACATGTTGAATTGAAAGGATAATAAGTGACCATTTTAGGGTATATTTTTAAATCTGTCTATTATGGGGAGCACCTGGATGGCTCAGTCAGTTAAGCGCAGACTCTTGGTTTAGGTTCAGGTTATGATCTCAGGGTCCTGAGATTGAGCCTGCCTTGGGCTCCGCACTCAGCTCAGAGTCTGAGATTCTTTCCCCTTCCCCTTCCCTCCAGCTCTGCTCCTCCCCTGCTCTCTCTCTCTCTCCCTTCCCCCTCTCTTGATCTCAAATAAATAAATAAAATCCTCAAAAGAAGCTATCTATTGTAACTTCCTAGTTTTTTTCAGCTTATGGATGAAGTAGGGTTTCATTATGATAACCGCAGCACTTGAAAAAACACAGCACTCGGGTAATTTCAGTTAAATTGGGTTTTGTGTCTGGAAGCCCTGACTACCTATTGCAACATCGTGTTTAATCTGGAGGCAATAAACCAAAATCCACACAGGCTTTTTCTCTTTCTCAGGTTCCCCAGTAAACCCAGTACACAATAATTGTTTTATAAATCATTTCCAGTTATGGTTTTACCAGAAATACGGTGCATCTGGTTATCTTGTAAAGATAATTTGAATGGTTTCATTATCCTATATATGCAACTTATCAAACCTGTCTTGTAAATCAGTATACGCTTCATCAACACCAGCAAAGCTTGCATAAACAACAGCCTTATGAGTCTTAAATGATATTTAATGAATCTAATGAATTGCATAAATCTAATGAATTGCATAAATCACTTATAATGAAGGGAAATAAACAAGTACGCTGAGATGAGCACATTAATAACTTAGGTTTTTCAAAAGCAATGAGTAATTTATATGGTATGTCCACAGACAGTAACAACTTGAATTTTATTTGTGAAATAATTAGCTGTTAATCTAAAGGGATATGACTTATCTACTAGCAGTACTTTAAACTGAAAAATAAAGATTAATTTTATCTTTGATGAAAATTATTCTGATAATACCCTATGATTTGAAAGTCAACATAAAGTGGGAAAAATGAAAATTGATTTAAGTTCATACTGACAAACCTAGAATTTATTCCAAAATATGAATTAGTATGCTTCACAATTCCAAGTAATTTGTGATGTGCTATAATTTTTAGTGATCCACTTACTCAAGTGCTAATTGGATTTTATTTTTTATATATTTATGAAGGAAGGGAGGGAATTTATAACTTTTATCTTTAACATTTTAATTTGGATCATGAAAAATACATAATTCATTCATGAGATTCACTTTCATTGGCTAAAAGAATATTCTCCCAGGTAACAAAAACCTCAAATATAATTAGTAAAACTGCTTCCTCCCACCCAAGTAGCATGAATATTATCTAGACTAATATATTTTATGTATTTTATTTCTTTTGACTTGCCTAACCATCATCTTCTTGTCTGCAAGTAAATTTGAAAACAGTATTTTGTTTCCAATCCAGTAAGCTTTCAGTTAATTCCTCCATTGAAAGGTAAATATATCACAATAGGACTGTCTCATATTTGAAATCCATACATTTACTCACCTATTGGTTTATTCAACTATGCACCAAGGTCTGTGTTAAGATTGGTATATTGAAATGACCAACAAATAACCTTAACTCCAAGGAGTTCTTAGCTAATGGTGAAAAGTCATATCAATAAATAAGCACAATTTAATGTAAATGTCATTTTTGCATGGTTTATGCCTAGGACTCAGTATTGAAGGAAGCCATGCCCTGGCTAGGTTATTGGGATTTTTTTCACTGTGGAGTTTCCCAAACAAGTGATTGGAAATTGTTATAAATGAAACCTGGAGCTGTCTTAGAAATCAATAATACCATGTCCCATCACAATGCATGTACACAGGGCACCTGGGTGGCTCAGTTGGTTAGGCAACTGCCTTCGGCTGAGGTCATGATCCTGGAGGCCCCGGGATCGAGTCCCGCATCGGGCTCCCTGCTCGGCAGGGAGTCTGCTTCTCCCTCTGACCTTCCTCCCTCTCATGCTCTCTGTCTCTCATTCTCTCTCTCTCAAATAAATAAATAAAATCTTAAAAAAAAACAACAACAATGCATGTACATAGACAAAATTCCAACAACAAAACAAGAATGCAGGGACTCAATGGCCACCAGAAATAAGTCTGAATAGTACAGTAGAGTGGCAAGAAACTGATACCTGAGAAAGAGCTAGTATATGGACAGGAAACTCAAAAGGTGAGGAGTAATTACCCTTACTCACCTTAAAAAACAATGCTGCTATTCAAGGCTTCCCTTCTCAAGCTGACCCACTTATAGAGGTGAACCAGTTAGACCTAAAGAACTAAGGCAGAATAGACAAATGTTAATACTTGGAATCCATAAAGAAATGTCTTTTATTACTATGGTTTTTAACAAATATTTCTTATAATACATTATATCTGGACAGCAGATTATTGACTGCCATTTCATTCAGGCTGAAATAGATAAAAGTGCATATTATTTTATTTCATGTTTTTGTTATTTTCCCATTAAATAATTTACCGATTTGAAAGGATAGTTGCCTTTATTGATGCCTTTTAGGTGTGCAGTACATTTTTATTTAATCCTTCTATGAGGAGAGCTCAAGGACAACATCTCTCTGACTACCTTTCCTCCAGATGTGTTGAAATCTATACATATCTCCCCAAATTTATAAAACTAGTATATTCCAGGAAACATGGAATAAGTCTCTAAGGAACTGTGATACAGTAAACAAATGTAGATTTCGGTCTTTGTTGCCAGTTCTTGGCACAGAGCTCCTAAACCCTTGGAATGTCTGATTGATAGGAGTGTCTTTTGTTATACATAATGAGCCCTTTCTGACTATCTCTGTGTTTATGCTAACATGATGACTCTTGGTGGGCCCCTAGATAGCTTCAAGATGGGAGCTGGTCACTAGAGACTACCAAGGGATTAGAGGCTTGGAAATTTCAGCCCTATCCCCAACCTCTGAGGAGGGGAGGGGGCCAGAAATTGAGTTCAATCACAAATGGCCAGTGCTTTAATTAATCATGACTATATAATGAAACTTAGATTAAAAACTCTGAAGTAATGAGGGGAAGGAAGGTTCTGGACTGGTCAACACATCCATGTGCCAGGGGGATGACATATCCCACTTTCAGGGAACAGAGGCCCCTGTGGTTGGGACCCTTCTGGACCTGCCTGTTCATTTTTATTCTTTATAATAAACTTTAATAGTAGGGATCGCATTTTCCTGAGCTCTGTGAGTCAATCTAGCAAATTATTAAAACTGAGAGGAAGTTATGGGAAGCCCTGAAATTAGAATTGTCCAGACAGAAGTATGGTAGCCTAGGTAGTCATCTGAAGTGAGGAAGGTGACACTGAACCCTTAGTGGGTCTACATCAACTGTGGGTAGTTAGTGTCAGAATTTAATTGAATTCTAGGATATCTGGTGGGTGTCAGAGAATTGGAGGATTATTGCTTGGAAAATCATAGAGGAGCATAACAAAAAGATTGGGATGCAGTAATAGACCAAAAGAAGAGATTACCTTAGAGAGATAAGGCCCTTAATAGTGGCAATGTTTATTTGGAAAAAAAATAGTTAATTTTATCAGAATCAGAAATGTTAATTTCATAGGTTCATAAGGAGTTTCACTGGGCTCAATTTGGAAGGGTATGTAAGAAAACAAATGAAAGCAGAGATAGCAGTTTTATCCCTACATGTGGTAAAGAAGAAAAGGAAACCATTCAGTGAGCAGTTCAAGGTTTGCAAAATGCAGCAGTGTCTACATCAAAGAAGAGAAGAATGGAAATGGAACATCAGAGGAAGCAGCATTGGGGGCTCACTGCTGCGGGACTACAGATGGTAGAGAGGAATTTCTTTGGCAATTACAGTCCTGGGAAATTCAAAAGTAGAGGAAAACAAAGTTTTAGGCAAGAAGGAGCAAAAATACTCTAGACATGGAGGATTCTGAGGACACAGATTTTGGAAGTTTCACCAACATCCCTCAATCAGAAATACCCAAATGTGATTCTCCAACTAGGACAAGTAGACATAAGGGACTATTCCATCCTGGAGGAAGGAAGGCACAGACTCTTGGAGTTCTTGCAAAAAGACCAATTTGTTATGTTGAAATATTAAATAAGCCTTGGTTCTTTGTGAGGTTGGGGAGATATGGAAGTAATATAAAACAGTCAAGATTGGTTCAAGAACAAAATTTAAGGTCCTACTATCAAGAGAGAGTAGATGCTGTATTCTAACAATGAGATTTCATTCAACTTAGCAGCATGGCACAAGAAATGAGGACTTTGAGGGGACATAAATACAAAAGATCTTTAATACACAGATTGGTCACTAAGAAAAAACTAAGACCTCCTGAAAGATCAGTTGCCAGGGAAAATATGAGCTTTCAAGCTGACTGGACTACATAAGATACTATTCTCTGAAAATGAAAATGTTTGTTTTGATGGTTGTTTCCACCAGATATGGTAACCACTATAATAAAAGCTTCTTAGTGGAAGATTTCTCCCTATAGGATTTTAAATGACTATCTTAGGATATTCTAAGCATTAACAAGTCACCATCCTGGCAAAAGTGGAAACAAAAATTCACAATTTGTCTTTTGTTTTCTCTTGTGATCCTCCAGGGGAAAAATATACATAGAAAAATAACATACATACATAACAACATCAAATAAATTTCAGTTAAAATCTGAATAAGATCAGAAGACAGAATCCCAACCAAGCAAATGTCTGAGTGAGATACATCTTTGTAGGAATAATTAGACAAAGAAAGAAATGAAAAAAAAGGGGTATTTTTTAGAAGGTATATTACTCAAATGAGTGTGTTGGATGATGCTGAGATTTGAGAAGCAGAGAATGGAGCTGGGTGTTTAGCAAATCTTCAAAAATTGTTGTATCTTATGCATGTGTTTCAGAGAAGAGATGAGTATAAGTCATTTTATGTCATTGGAAAATCAGCTGAAAAACCAGTCTAGCAAGGCTCCCCCAGTTCTATTATGAATTACTTTGAGTTTCATCCTACTGACAAGTTTTCCTCGGATTTGGAAGTTGCATCGATTATTTATTTATTTACTTATTTATTTATTTAGCATCAGTTATATTTTTACTTACATGTATATACATATTTAATATTTATAAAAGCATTCAGTATGAAAAAGAGATATATTTTTCTTTTTTATAAAAGTCTGTTAATAAAAAATTTGGCCAAACCATGAGTAGAACTCCTACTTCCCAGATGAAAGGTTGAGACACTGCATGGGGATTTGGATAACTAATGGAAATTTATTCTAAAGACTGATTCCCAGCCCCAATCCTTTGCACTACAAATAGTTAATTTGACCTTAGGTACCTTGAATGTATTCAGATTAGCAGTCTTTAAATACTTTGGACACAGTATACAGGAAGTATCATTTGCTTCCCATTTTAGCTTTGCTGTTGAAAGGGAAACCTCCTGTCTGTTCTTTGCTTAAGGGGAATGGGTTAGCAGCTCAGTACGGATCAGTCAGTGTGGGGAGCAGTGTGGGGAGCAGTGTGGGGAGCAGAAGACAAAAAATAAAAACCACCAGTTGGCCTCATCCAGTCCTCCAATCCATATTCCCCTTCTTATTTTCTCTGCAGTATTTTGAAAAAAATGTGATATTCTTTGACATTTAAATAGTAAGATTGTGTTTTATTAAAGCTTCTTTTCTTCACATAGCATCATATTTTTTGTTCTACTCTAGGGCTATAATAGATGAAATAGAGCTGAAAAAAAAAAAAATTGCAGGAGAAAGGAAACCAGACACACAGACACACACGTCCATGCGATGAGATCCTTCCATCTGTAGGCTCATTATACAATTGACATAAAGTGAATCTTCTGAATAGATTTTGCAGTTGTTTCGTACAAGATGATTTCCAGGGGTTTGATTTTTGTGAGTTTCATTATGCTGGATGTTCTTACTCAGTTTTGTAGTAAATTAACATGAAATCTCAAGTTAACCATGGTAAAAACTAGCATATGGAAGAGTCTTACAGGATTCCTTAAACAATACAGTTTCAAGCTAGCCTTGGTAGAATGTAATGCATGAAAATGAAATTTTTATTGGGATGCTGAGAGAAACAGAGACTCATGTTATTTTATGATCAGCTTTTCACCACCAAAAATTATTCTACTAACTGGTAGTCTTTTCCATAGCAAGTTTTTGAGAATATTATAAGTATCCTTTTTGTTTCTTCTCTCATGCATGACTAGCAAAAGAAAAAGATCTGTCTGCATTCAACCAAGATGAGCATATGGCTCCCTGTCAATTACAGATCTATTTTCTTTGAGTTGCTCACAAAACAATTAGTTTGGAATCATGCACATTTATATATTAAAAATAAACAAAACAAAGTTAAACACTAAGGTTGGCAATGCAAAGAATGATAGAGAGCTGTAGATGGCTTGTGCAAATATGACTCAGTTGCTCCCCAATAATGGGGTCTCTCCCCGATTAATCTTTCCACATTTATGCTGATCTCAGTAGGAGTCCACTCTTGCATAAAAAGATGTGACGCTTTTTTTTAATCTTTTACATTTGCTAAGTCAAGGTAAAGTCATTCAAATAGGCACATCAAATAACTAGGGAAAACAAATAGTATTTAACTGAGCATACACCTCTAAAATATTTCCCGTAGTTCTATTTGTCTTGCCCTAACTGTTGTCTTCGCTACTCAGTATTTATCATAATTTTGGTATTTATTAATTTACCACCCCTGACTCCTACCTCTCTATATTTTGTTCACTGTATTAACTCAATGGTCATACTATTTTTAATGAAAGTTTAATTTAACTAAATTAAGAAGTGTTCAGAGAGCTTGTTAATTAGTGCCATTTTTGCAGTTTGGAGACCAGAAATGTAGCCTAGATACTTCCCTTATTCTCCAAGATATTGCAATATAGTTAAAATATAAGCTGTATATATATGTATGTATATATATGTGTATATATATATATATATATATATATATAACCTGTATTGTGAGTAATGAATGCTAAAAAAAAATGTTCATATAAATTAATAGGGTAGCATAGAAATTGGAGAACTTGTTTTGACCTACAATCACAAACAACATTTAATATGCTTTAATGAGTCTTGTCAAGGGTTATTAAATACATGGCTACATTAATTTAATAAATATGGGATATGCAAAGACCATAAAAATATAGATCAACAACAATTTGTTAAAAAAAAAAAAATTGCCTATTGGCGCCTGGGTGGCTCAGTTGTTGGGTGTCTGCCTTCGGTTCAGGTTATGTTCCCAGGGTCCTGGGATCGAGCCCCGCATCGGGCTCCCTGCTCCGCGGGAAGCCTGCTTCTCCCTCTCCCACTCCTGCTTGTGTTCCCTCTCTCGCTGTGTCTCTCTCTGTCAAATAAATAAATAAATAAAAATCTTAAAAAAAAAAAAAAACATTGTCTATATTTGACAAATAAGAAGTACTCTGGTGTTTGGCATATGATATATGTACAGTGAGTGTAATAGTAGTTGCTAGGAATGCTTTAACCAACAATGACCTTGAAAACTATGAGCATTAATTTTTCTATTTTGTTATTGGAGATTTTGGTGATGGTAAATTGCATTTGAACACTGCATTTTCTGTATTAGTAAATTTCATTTGGTAGAATGTGTTGGATAGTGGTATTATTTATATATGCCAATTGTTATCATGAAAAGCAGAGGGGGATAAGATGGAATTGGATCTAAATTATTAAAAACAAGCCCAAATAGAGACGTGAGCTAGAACTAAGCCAAAGAGAATAATTGCTATCAAAATGACAAACTAAGAGACTATAGGAAAATGATGGTTATTTCATAGAAAGCAATCAGAGCTGTTAAAGCTGAGTTAGGGTCCAGATAACTGCCAGGGGCACTTGTGGAAGCATCCCTGCGCGTGGGGCACCCACTCCCATCTGCTGCGATCGTCCTGGACTGATAACAAATCATCTCTTCTCCAGACAGGCACTTGGCAGAAGGGGGCAACCTCACCCCATAGACTACAGCCCCTCGGGGGTGGGGGAGGGAAATGCTTCTCTAGTAACTGACTGACAGGGAGGTTAGAGCCTCACTCTTGTTGGAAACTGAGATGCAGTGTATCTGCACACCTCGGGAGGACCACACCACAGCTCTCCTTCACTGAGACCATATTCCTGGCTTAGCTTTCTCTCCTTTGCCCTATCGTCTTTCACTCCACTTCTGCGAGAACCCCTAAAAATCACCTGAAGAACAAATCTCCATTTCAGCATCTGCTTCCTGTGAACACACCAACACTTCACTGAGTCTGAATTTTTCAGGGCATACATGAAGACTTCCCTTCTTTTCACTATGAAGCTTTCTCGGGCTATCTGCCAAATGCAAGGGATAGTACTGACTCTCTTGTCATGGCAAGCTCGGAATAAATAGTTTCTGTATGTTCTTATTTGGGTTTGATGTGTTTATTTCCACACCGCAAATGGAAGCAAAGGAGTCCCTGAAAGTCACAGCAATGTCAAAGTCGATGAGGAGAACGTAGTCCTTATGTAGACAACAGTTTTGAGAGAAAGGTTGAAGTAATTATAAGATCATGAGTAGATGGAAGATCTTACCACACCTTCTGAGTATGGAGTTCCCCAGCAGGTTTTGTTTTTTTTTAAAGTGGTAGGTTTATATGCTACTGTTGATTAAGCCTAAACTTTACTTAATAGTCTCAAATATAATTCTTTGAATGTGAACTTCATGTTTTCCCTAATTCAAATAGTCTAATATTTAATTTAAAATGTGTTCATTAGAGATATCATAGACTTTGATCTTTTCATAGTCTTTATCATAGACTTGATGCGGGACTCGATCCAGGGACTCCAGGATCATGACCTGAGCCGAAGGCAGTCGCTTAAACAACTGAGCCACCCAGGCGCCCGATCTTTTCTATTTTTCACCTACTCTGTATGATTTAAGTGTGAACTGATAAAAACACAACCTCCCTCCCCCATTGCTTAGTTCTCCTACTATGGGACTCTGAGTCGTAAATGTTACATTGGGCACAGACTCAACTGCTGCATTTAAATCTAGAGAAACTTAATTTTGTGCACAACAGATTTATCGTGGTAGATAAAAAGTCAAATATTAGGATTTGCTTTTACCTATCTGAAAATTTTTTCTTCTAAAAAATGAAAAAATCCATATTGCCTTTCAGAAGAAATTCATGATAATGATAACATATGGCAGCTGGTATCACGTGTGGAGATGGACACATTTCTGTTACTAGAGCTCTGTAAAGCTGCATGAGAATGACTAGTTTAGCAAATAGATGTTTAGAATTTCTAGCTGTGATATTGACCAAGTGTTCTGCCGACGCCTGGGATTACATCTTCCTGACCGTGGAGAAAGGACCACGTGGAGTTACCATGTTTGCTTCCCAAGCCTCTTTGGACATGATTGCTTCTTGTGATTCTTTTCCTCTTTCATCAGGTGCGTGACTTATACGCTAACACACATATGAAATCTCTGTGGTCTAACTCTGTGCTCATCTGGGTCCTTTTATGAACATCTGGCAAGAATCCAAAAGCACTGGGAAATCTTTCTGAAAATATTACTTCACAATTGGGGCTCCTTTTAGATATATAGGGAAGTTATAAATCATTGAATATAATGATTAAAATGTTATGAATTTGAAGATAATTTATAACCTATAAAACTGAATATGCTTTCTGAGTCTTTCCATCTAAAAATTATCACTATATACAAACTGGTTCTGCAGTGGAAAATAATAATGTGGTTTTTGAAAATAATTTGCATGCTTCAAAAAATGTGCATGTAGGGGTTCCTGGGTGACTCAGCCAGTGAAGTGTCTGCCTTTGGCTCAGGTCCTGATAACAGGGTCCTGGGATCGAGTTCCACATAGGGCTCCTTGCTTAGCAGGGAGTCTGCTTCTCACTCTGCCTCTGTCCCTGCTTGTGCTCTCTCTCTCTCTGACAAATAAATAAAATCTTAAAAAAAATAAAAATAAAAAATGTGTATGTAAATAAATTTTATTTTTAGGACATTTTATTCAAAAAGTTTCTTAATATTTTGATGGCTTTTAAAAGCCAATATCATGGGGATAGACCATTACTAGTGTATATTCTATTGAGGAATTTATATGTACTGCTTCTGAATTAAGCAAAATGCTTGAATTTAATATACGTGACAACTAAGGAAAATGTGCAGTGCATTCAATGTTCTCAATTCCCATGTATTACTTGGGGGGTTTTACCAAGGATTATGAGACATGTAAGTCCCTAGATGATTTTCCTGTCATTTAAAAACTATTAATACTACAGTTATTCAAATATCATTTTAAAACTCATTCATTTAAATAGTTCTTTGTAGCACAAATAAATTGTTCTGTGCAATGAGGCAACACTTTTAAACATAATTCATCTTTGCTCTATTGACTCAGAATCAAGTTGGTACACTATATTTTCCTGGCAAAATGTTGATTTGCAATACTCCAATAAATGTGTCCTATTTTTATGTTCAAGAAGCTTTAGAAATATAGTCACTACATAATACACAAATGTGAATCTATCGTGAATCCACAGATCTCTTAGTAAATTTTATCTGAAATAAATGTATAATCTATTTGGTTAAAATCTGTTTGAAACGAAATCTAGATTCCTGATTCTGTACAACCCCAAACTAATTATTTTGTAATGTTTTCTTCATTTAAAAAAAAATGCTGCAAGCACATAGTCTGAGATTTATGATATTTCAACTGGCAATACCAAAAACCTATGACAGGAAGAAATTATCTGTATTAGAAATTAGACTTCTGTATATTTTATCTCTCGATAGATAGATAGATAGATAGATAGATAGATAGATAGATAGATAGATGATAGATAGGTATTTCAGTGAAAAGGATGCAGAACTTAAACATTAATGTCTACTTCTTAATTGCTGTGTTATTTAACCCAGCCTTGATTTCCATAAAAATTTCCGTGGATACATCAGACTTTGGCAATCCCCCAGTCCATAGTTCTAGCCTCCACTGCTTCTCTAATAGTTCAAGTATTTTTTTTTACAGGTAAACATATGACTTCCAAGTCATATTCCTAGGATAGCATGCCCAAAGAAATTTCTTTTTGAATTTTAATGGCAAATATTATTATTACCACAACATGTGGACCCTTAGTAGCTGAGGAAAGGTTGATCTTACCCTCATTCTTCCAATTGTATTCCTCGTATAACATGTATAGGAGTTACCTTCTTATCCTTTTCTTCTTAAATATATTTTTACAAATTCTGATATATGCTATATAATATTAATTTTTATTATTATTAATGTTGTTTGGAATTTTCCTGCATAGAATATTTTTCTCTTTTCTATTTATTAATTCAATTATTCATTTATATCAATATGGACAAATGAATATTAATTTTATACTTTGGGTTTATAAACCAATACTACTTTATTTAATCTATCCTCCAATTATTCCAGATATGGCTGGAAAGTCTTCCAGTTAACCCCTGTGCCTTTGACGAACTTAGTCCTGTGTGTGTGTATGTGTGTGTGTGTTAGGAGTTCCTCACTTTCTTGCACTACAAGATGCTTCAGGCTCATCCTGTATATTCCCTGCCCAAGTGCTAGAATTAGCACTTTCTCCAAAGGCCCTGGGGCCTTATTTTGGAGAATGGCATGGGAATTAAGATACGGGCTCTCTTGTGCTCATTGCTACGCACATTGTTCCTCATAGGCCCTCAGCTGACAAGGTAAAGAAATATGTGTGTATACTAACCTATTTACACCCATATATATAAACATTTTTATATGTTGCCATTTTTATCTGTGTTAAGTTAAACATGAATTTATCAAATTTATGAGCATAGTGTTCATAGACTTTCTTGGCTGTTTTTGTTGTTGTTTTATTTATTTCTTATTATCCTTTTAACATCCATGAGATCACTAGCAATTGTCCCTCTTTCATTTCTGATATTAGTAACTCCTGCCTTTTCTGTTTTTTTTCTTGACAAGCCTGAATATAGGTTTATCAATTTCATTGATCTTTTCAGGAACCTACCTTTGGCTTGGATGCTTTTCTCTTATTACTTTTTCGATTACACTGATTTTGGCTCTAATTTTTATTTTCTTCTTTATGCTCAATTTAGGCTTCAATTGCTATTCTTTCTCTAGTTTGCTCAGGTAGAAACGTAAATGTTTTATTTTGATACCTCATTTCCTCATATATTTACTTAATGATTTACATTCCCCTCCCCTGCCAGAGCCATGCGGGAATCATTCTTGGTTCTCCATAGTGAGAAACTGTGTGAGGGTGGGAGGTGCCATGGAAGTAAAACCCATGACAGTGTGGAGGCTGCCTTAAGACTGGGTGGGATCCCTACCAGCCCACTGCCCAAATTCATTAATTAAAGCTGCCTGCATGCTTCCACATCTGTCCATACCTGATACCATCAGTGCCATAACTAAGTCTGGCTGAGATTTTCCCAGATCTCCCCTGATTTGTGGTCCTTCTCCAGGTGTGTGGTCCTTCTCATTATTGTATGAGCCAAAATACGTATATGATGTTGTCTCTATCATAACCAAAAAGTCAACCATCAGTATGGACATTCCATGCCCACACTAGTTCCACCTGCTGCTTGATGAGTAGATTTTATTTTTTGCTGCTTTTCTTTCTCCTTTTTCAAGTTAAAAATGATCAATCGTGGCTCTGTTTTGTGCCATTATGTGCTTTTGGACAACATGTAAGGCTCCTGTTTATCCTCTCAAGAGTTTTGCGTTTGTCTAAATGAGTAAATTGTTGGCAGCAATACTTCGTTAGGTTTGTTTTTTTTCTTTCTTTCATGTTGTCTAGTGTATATGAAGCTCAGCCATGTACTTTTCATTATCATGCTGACTGTATTAGCAACAATGATATGGATAACAGATTCAAGACTATCTGTTCATTTTATGCTTCATTTAGTAGGTAATGGGCTTGTTGATAGATTTGTGCTGCTTAAAAATCCTCCCATGGTTTCTGAGCTTGTACTATACAACAGTGTATCATGAGAGATGCCTTGTTGAAAGAATAGTAACTGAACTTCTATCCAATTACTTTTCTTGGGAAGTGGATAAGTTAAAAGCAAATATTCACACCTATTTTGAAGCTGAAAACACAATTTTCAGCTAATATTCGGAGGCTGAAAAGTAATTAAAGATAATAGCAGAATTGTGGATTGTAAATGATGGCTAACTCTATCACACATGTGATTAAATCCTAGATGGTTTTGGAATGAAACATTTCAAAAAATATTCCCTATTCCATAGATGTACAGTCTTAAATGTCTAGGAAGCATCATGCAAATATACTACAAAGAAATATCAGATGTATAGGGCATAATATATCAAATCAAGATGCCAAACTCACTTACTCTTTTATATTACTCTGAGAAGGCCCTCAGATGTGAAAAACATGTATCACCAGGTGGAAAATGTGCTTGTGACTCATCTCATACCACTAGTTAGAATTTACAAGTTTTTAGGGCAAGCAGTTGAATGCACTTTTAATTTGTAATTTATATACATATATACATAAATTTATAAATATGTATGAATTTATATACATTTATATGCATTATATACCTATACATAAACTGAAAAATACAGCAGTTTCAAAATGATGGCATTTTGCTATAATCAAAGAGAATGCAAAGCAAAATGTTAACTTTCTTTCATTGTTCTTTGTTGTCTTTATTTACTTATTGTATTACTGTATTAATCAGGAAAACCTAGGTTCCACTGCAAAACCAAATAGTGCCAAAATCTCATTAGCTTAACACAAAAATGTATTCTTTTTTCTTTCTATTTTCAGAGAACTAAGCTGTAGAAGTTCTATCTTGACAGATGCTTTTATGTTTATGAGGACAGGGAAGAGTACATGGTGACTTAGTGTTGACTCTTAATTTCCTCCACCTAAATGTGATATCTGCCATTTCTGCTCATATTTCATTGGCCAAGGTAATTGAGGCCTCCCCTAAGTTCAATGATCCGATGGGGCAATCCAATCCTACTATGTCTCTGAAAGGAGAGAAGCTAAGAACAGCTGCCTTTGGGTAAGGGAAAAGAAAGCAATGAACACACCCGGGTTATCTTTTCAATTATCATGACTTCTCTAATGAAGAAGAAAATTAGAAAGAATACAGTGTTACCACTAGAAAGACCTACCACCATTCCTAAGTGCCCCTTGAACCAATGGCCTCAGAGGTTTAGAGGAGAGATTTTAGACTTAATGCACTTGTCAGTGTGCACATAACTGCATGGTTGCCAACAAGACAGAGTTCTGTCCAAGCTCCTCCTTCCCAATATGAACCGGCAGGCATATGTAGTTATCCCCACCTTCTCTGAAAACTGCCAAGACTTCATCTCTAGACTCTTCCACCTAAGGGAGAACCATTTCAACTTTGCTTTTCCCAGTATCTTAGCAGAAGTTCTTAATGATCTATATTCATTCTCCTCATGTGCAACTATTCAGTATTTCATGAATAAGCAAAGCCTCTTTGTGCAATTACCTTTCTTTTTTTTTTTTTTTTTTTTGGTAAGCCTTTTGTCCACAATTGAAATTTTCTTGATTTACTTTGTGACATACCTGTCTCATATAATTTCCCTATTTATGGTAGATGACTACTTTATTCAATAAATAAACCCAAAAACAATCTTAAATATTTCAACTATCAATGTGGTAATGACTTAAAATTTGAAATTCTCCTATGCCCAATAAATGGCAAATATCTGAAAAAAGAGTGTTCAAAATTCTGTCTTCCATTATGTAATGGTTGAGATGAATTAATTCCTTAGTCTGTTTTCTTAGTTTGATAGAAATTTAAAATTTATAAAATAATTTAAATTTTACTCCCATTAGGGGTGATCAGAGGCAAGATGCATACTTTATTAAAAAATAACATGAGTTTTACAATTGAAAAACTTCAGATTGAATTCCCAGTTGACAATTCTTACTCTCATGAACAAATGTACTCTCTGTAACCTTCAGCAAATTAAATAACCTTTCCGAATCTCAGTTTCTCATATGAAAACTAAAACCGTGATTTCTAACACAGAGAGTAAGGGAGAACACTTAACCAGATTCCACATGGAAAGAACAAACACATCTGAAACATAATAGATGGTCAATAAATGTTACTTTTATTTTCATTATTCTCTTTCTGGCATTTTAATAAAAACAATTGGATATTATGAAAAGAAAATTTGAGAATGCTGCACTAGGTTGTATTAAGAGAAGCCCTTGTTCTCATGTTCTTCCCAGAAAGCAACACCCCCCCCCATAGTTTAGACCTCTCTGAGTTCATTCCTTTTGAATTCTTAAAAAAAAAAAAAAGGTAACATATACAAGAGTTAAATTTCAATAGACAGTGCAGTGTCCCATTCTTATTTTTAAAGGGATTAGGAAACCTGCTTGATAGTCCATGCTTTCTAAATATAAGGTGGTTATTATTGTTTTTGATAATTATATAGTAGTCTTTAGTTCATCAGGTACCAAAAAATTAGAGTCAACTTAAATTCATTTCTCTATCTCTCCATGTTTTTTTTTCTGAGTTTTGAAGGCCAGAAACAACAGCTGGAGTATTCATTAGTGCTTTAAGCAGAGTTGGAATTATATGAATTTGGGATAGCAGTAAGTGAAAAAAGATCCGGTTGTCCTAGTGGGTCTTAATGGTAACTCAAACAAATTAAAATCAGCTCTATTCCAGATGAGCCATCCAGAAGAACCTGATTTTCACAGTTCATGCTGTTAATAAATCATTGTTCTATAGATATCATTACTATTTATTTATTGTGTTGTTCTTGTCACTTCCATGTAGGCAAAATAGTCAAGGACTCAAGAAACAATTTTGGTAATTACCCAGGTGATTTAGGCTGGTATCTCGATTTTCGAATTAGATCATCATTATAGTTTTCCTAATGCTTTTGTTTAATACCTGAATTTACTTGAGCCTACCAATTAGTAACTTTCAGGGTGCTTAGCACTTTTTCTTAATTGAGTAATTTGACTCATAGCATTGTGTAAATTTAAAGTGTGCAGAATGTTACTGTGATACATTTATATACTGTAATAGGATTGCCAATATAGCAGTAGTCATATGACATAATTATATTACAATATCATTTTCTATATTCATTATACTATTCCTTAGATCTCTGTGCCTTTTTTACTCCTCATAGCAAGCTTGTGCCCTTAACACCATCACGCTTATCCCCCATCCATCTTCTGGCAATCATTTTACTCTCTGTTTTTTACAGATTTTTTAGATTCCGCATATAAATGATACACAGTATTTGTCTTTCTCTGACTTACCTCGCTCAGCTCAGAGTCCATCTATGTTGTCACAAGTGGCAGAATAGCTTCCTGTCTCCTGGCTGAATAATATTCCATTGTGTATACCTACCACATCCTCTTTATCCATTCATCCACTGATGGGCGCTTAGGTTATTTCCATCTCTTGGCTACGGTGAATAATGCTGCAATAAACAGGAGAGTTCATATATCTTGTGGGGTTTCTGCTCATCGCCTACAGGGGTTGCTGTATAGTTTACTGTCTTTTTTCCCCTGGCTGCCTTTAAAATTCTTCCTTTACCATTGACTTTTGATAGTTTTAATAGAAATCCAATTTCTTCCCCAGGTTTGGGAAGTTCTCAGCTATTATGTCTTTAAATATGCTCTTTGTTCCTTTCTGGGATGCCTATTATTCCTGTGTTGGCTTTTCTAACAGCATCTGATATTTCTCATAGGGCTTCTTCACTTTTTATTAAATTTGTGTTCTCTTCTCTTATACCTGAATCATTTCTATATTTCTATCCTTGAGCTTGCTAATTCTCTCTTCTATATGATCTGCTCTATTTCCAATGCTTTATTTATCTTATTGTTGCATTCTTCAGCTACAGAATTTGTTTGGTTCTTTTTTAGAATTTCAACCTCTTTCGTAAAGTACTCCTTCTGTTCTTTAATTTTATTTCTGAGATTATTGTATTGCATTTCTGAGTGTTTGTTTTTGCAGCTCCTTGAATTTTTTCATGACAGGTATTTTAAATTCTTTTTCAGTTAGATTGGTTTTCCATGTCTTTGGGTTCAATTGCTGGAAAATTGTCATTTTCTTTTTGTAATAGTGTATTACCATGATTTTTCATGGTATTTGATGAAAAGTGCCTCTGGTTTCACTTAGGGGAGCTGATTCACCGCTAGGGCTGGGAGTGGGCATTTAAAAAAAAAAAAAAAGGCAAAGGATGGCCACAGGCAGAAAGAGGAATGTACTTAGCACTTTGGATGCACCCACAGCCAAGTAGGGGGATTTGCAAGTTGGGTGGAGGCACGTTCCAGAGATCTGTGGTGTTTCCTCTTGCTTCCTGGGGCAGAGAGCAGGAGACACTTCCCTTACAGTTCTCTTTGCTACTTTGTATTTCCTTTCCTTCACCCCAGTCACTGAGGTCTTTCTTCAGTGAGAGCAGGTGGTCTCTCCAGCTGCCGGGGGCATGGCCGGGCAGACCCCCACTCAGCCTGTCACCTGCTACCCCCTCTGCCATAAAGGTTATTCCAGTTTGCTGCCACCAGTCCTGCCCTCACTCCCTTCCTGCACCGCCTCCTTTAAAGTCCAGTATGCCCACTTTTGGGGGCACAGATGGATGGATCTCTTGGCTATCCTGATACACTGTGCAGCGGCACCTTTCTTTTCTTCATCATTTATGGTTGCCAATTAATTTATTTTTTTAATGTTTTTTATTTTTTTAAATTTAAATCAAAAGAGGAAAAAAGGAATGACTCACACTGTCATGATGCTGACGTCACTCTGTTCTTAGCACATTTTTGTATGACACTTAATATTTTTAAAGCATTTAAAATTGAAGCTTCCTTGGGTGCCTGGGTGGCTCAGTTGGTTGGGCATCTGCCTTTGGCTCAGGTCATGATCCCAGAGTCCTGGGTTGAGCCCCACATCGGGCTCCCTGCTCTGCAGGAAGCCTGCTTCTCCCTCTCCCTCTGCCTCTCCCCCTACGTGTGCTCTCTCTGTGTATCTCTGTGTCTCAAATGAATAAATAAAATCTTTAAAAAAATAAAAATAAAATAAAATTGAAGCTTCCTTGCAAAAACTCTCTCTGAAATGTCGGTACAGAATTATGTACCCTTTTCAAGTAAGGCGAATTGGAACTCATTATTCCAATAGCTTCCACGAGGACTCCCTCAATCTATACAACTAGGTTTAAAAGCCGTAATTTTAGTCTAGTGGTATCTTCACTGAAATAAACCTCCTTTTTAGTATAAGTTGTATATGTTATTTGAATTTATATAGAAATAATAATGGAAATAATGATTGTGATAATTCTTTCATATTTCATGTTCAGTCCCGTGGCTCTGAAACTTTCAAGTATATTTTTTGAAAAAAAGTCAGTCAAAAAAGAAGTTGGTGCTTTTGCCCTTGTTTTTCAGTTATTTATTCCTTTTTTTTTTAAGATTTTATTTATTTATTTGAGAGAGAGAATGAGAGAGAGAGAGCACATGAGAGGGGGGAGGGTCAGAGGGAGAAGCAGGCTCCCTGCCTCGCAGGGAGTTGGATGTGGGACTCGATCCAGGGACTCCAGGATCATGACCTGAGCCGAAAGCAATCACTTAACCAACTGAGCCACCCAGGCGCCCTTCAGTTATTTATTCTTAAATAATTATATGGAGAACATAGGAAAAGACCCAGAGAATATTGAAATTTGGAAAAAATATATAACATATTTATTGAGTACCTATTTTGTATTAAGCACTTTGCTAAGGGGATGGTGAATCAAAAGCAATCACAATCCAACATATGGAACCATATATTCCAGAAGAAAGTATATACTATGATTATGTGTTGGATCCAGACCAAAAGGAGATTAAAGCACCTTGCACATTACAGGATTCAATAACACTTTGCAGTGCGTGTTCTTTGGCAATAACGTATTGTCATTGTTGGAACAACACTGGTTTAAACAAGCATATATGGTTGTCTTTCTTGCAGAATGTCTACAAATTTATGTTGCTAATAATTTTAATTATGAATACCTGAAAAACACACATGATTCCTCAAACTTAGTTTACTATGTAGTTATTTCATGACAGTGTTCTGAGGAACAAAAGTGGGGAAAGTCCAACTGATAAAATTTGTTTTACCAAAATTGTTTGATCTAATATTATGTAGTCCTGGGTCCCTTCTTCTCATTCCAATTCTGCTGGATTCTTACAACCAGTTATTATCTATCCAAAATTTATTTTTCCCAAAGCTCACCTAATTTTTTATGTACTTGATTAAAAAATATTCTTTCAGAATCCAAACAGTGACTGGTTTTCTTTTAACTTTTTTATAGATATAAACTTATTACATCAGAGTATTTTTTGGTGTGTCAATTATTTGCCAATGACAGTCAACTTTCAAATCTAGAAATTTTCTTCTAAACTCTAGAACTGATTTTTTTAAAATTTTCACATGTCAAAAATATGGAGAATAAGGTACATACTAACCATAAAGTAACCACAGAGTTGAGAATGAAATTCACATCTGCAAATTGTTAAAACATGGCAGGGGAGATAGGCAGAATTCTGGTAGTTAACAACAGAACATATAATATCCCATTTAATGTTAGTATTTTTATAGTAACATTTTGATCTGCATTCAGCAAATACAACCTAGCATTTTGCCAAATCTCTAGATTGGACTTTTGAGACATTTTAAATTAAAGTGATACAGGAGGGGAATAAGGTTTTCACAATATAAAGTAAATAACTTTTAGCAGAATCTATGTATTATGTAACATATATTATAATTATAAAGGTATTAATAATAACTTTATTCATCACATTCTATAACATATTCAGCTTTATTAATACATAAAGTGTTAGCGGTAGCAACTAAATTAGCCACTGCTCAGTTGTCAGTCTCTCCTATATGAAAAAAAGATATTGACCTCATTATTGAAGGATTATAATTAATTACCACCTTAGCACCAACAAAATAACATACTACTTTACAAACCATGGCATGCTTATAAAATCAAATTAAAAGCAAATTCACAAAGCATATTACTAGATTACATATTTGACATAAAATCTCCAGGGGATAATTGAGACTGGAAAAAAAAATTAAAATAAACCGAGTTTAAATTGGAATTTCACCATTTTTGGCTGATGTTGGGTCATTTATTTAGCTAAGCTTCAATTTTCTCATTAATAATATAAGCATAATAATACCTAGGAAAGATTGTTAAAATAAGATGATTTCACCTAAATGCATTATATAACCATCAGGCACATAGGAAATGCAATATAATGTTAAATTCATAATATTGTTAGTGGTCAATAAATATCAAATAGTTAATAACTGCATGAAGGATGAATTTTGCTATAAACATAGGTTAAAATTGGCTAAAAGGCATGTGCTAACTTATGGAAGAAAAGAAGATCTCAAAAATGTTATCTTAGCATTCAAGTAACATTCTGTGAAATGTCCAAGGAAGTTAGATAAAGAGTAGTAAATCATCTAGATTCAGAAAGTGACAATGCCATAGTAAGAGATGATGAATGATTCACTAATAACACAGAACTCTATTTTAATGTATAAAACAATCAGTTGAACAGATGAGAAATTGTTAGCAATATGGTCATTATATATAATTTTTCTGTGATTCTTTAACAAAAAGGAAAGGTATCAAATATCAGATAAGTATTGTTTTACTCCCTCTTCATCTGTCCCATTATGTAATTTCTCTATTTGTTTAAAAAACTGCCAAAACAGGGCGCCTGGGTGGCTCAGTTGGTTAAGCGACTGCCTTCGGCTCAGGTCATGATCCTGGAGTCCCAGGATCGAGTCCCGCATCGGGCTCCCTGCTCGGCAGGGAGCCTGCTTCTGCCTCTGACCCTCCTCCCTCTCATGCTCTCTGTCTCTCATTCTCTCTGTCTCAAATAAATAAATAAAATCTTTAAAAAAAAACCTGCCAAAACAATATACAAAATATGACAATATAAACGCAAAGCCAATATTTGGCTATGTTTCCATATGTAAAAGTAACTAATATTTACATAAGGCTCATCGTTAGTGTGATCTTTATTTAACATTCAAAGCATTTATGAATGCCATTTCTAAAAGGGCAAGGTGGTAAAAAATTATATAGCATTTTCAAAACAGATTAATATTATTTAACATATTTTATATTCATTCAATAAGAATGATTCCAAATCAATGCTGATTAGCCTCTTTGTTTCTATTATGGCTTTGTTGAATTAAAGAAACTTTTACTTTGGCATTGTTTATTTCATTATATCCTGCAACTATAAAATTGGATAAAAAATACATAGCAGTTTATTTAAATATACCTTAGTATTTTTCAGATTCAAATATTTACATGAGTCTTATAATCTCAGAGCAAATTTTTAGATACTGATTTCTTTTTTTTTTTAAAGATTTTACTTATTTATTTGACAAAGAGAAACACAGCAAGAGAGGGAACACAAGCAGGAGGAGTGAGGGAGGGAGAAGCAGGCTTTCCGCAGAGCAGGGAGCTAGATGTGGGGCTCGATCCCAGGATCCCGGGATCATGACCTGAGCTGAAGGTAGACAACTAACGACTGAGCCACTCAGGTGCCCCAATACTGATTTCTTTTTTAAATTTTATTTGTACTAACTCCTAACAAATCTTGAATTATTAAAGCATAATTTCACTTTGCCAATGAGGCCACCATGAATAAAAATAGCATAAAATGTGTCACTAAATATCTTAATCTGTGTACCCCAGGAACAGAATCTGGGACAAGGCTTATGCCTGATTACCTTATGGTAAATAAAGAGAGCTGGGAGAGAGAACCAATAATAAACTTTAAATTGTTTGTCCTATTCTATCTACTGAACTTCTGAAATAATTCAAGCATGGATCTTGTGTTCTCCCAGTATGTTACTTTCAATATAGCTTCCTATTTGTTTCTCTGTCAGGTTTCTCATTTCATCAATTTATCTTCTGTAACATTGCCCCAAAATCATCTCAAAATAAAATTAAAAAAAAAAAAAGGAATAGAACTTTTGGTTCCTGACAAGATGGAGTAACACAAACCAGTTGTATACTTCTACTGGAACTACTTGGGGGGAGGGGGGGAAAGGAAAGAAAAGGAAAGGAAAAACCTAAAAACTATAAGAAGCAATTAAAATGATGCTGAACAGGAAGGCAATTTTCTGAGAAATCACTACAAAGAGGTAATTCCTACCATTGTCCACCTTACTGCCCACACTAGCTTCCAGACTCCTACATAGGCATGAAGAAACCTAGTGAGACCCTACAGTCTCTCATGGTTGAGGAGTGGAAACTATTAGTATACAAGGGCCATAGATGGCAATAATTTGCAGGGCAGAGTACCACAGAGGAGGTAACTGCAGAGACAGAGAACAGGAACACTAGACATCTGCTGAGGTCTTTCTTGGGCTGTCAGTCAAGAACCAATCAGCACATGGATGTGAAGGAACTACCTGGGTCTGAAAATAAACCACTGAAAATAATTAGTGCTAAAACCAAAGGACCAGAGTGGAAAACTTCACAATACATAGGATGTAGGTAGAGCACTATAGAGGATACTGATTACCAGGCGTTCTAAAGGCAGGAAAACACAAGCCACCATAAGAACAAAAGCAATCACTAGAGACAGAACTGTAAATTACACAGGTGATAGAATTACCAGACAGGGTCTTAAAAACTTCTAAGTACATTGCTCATGTTCAAAAAGGTAGAGAAATGATTTTACAATGTGAAAAAAGAGAAAATGTAACATCTAAGGATGACCTTTACAATAGCTAGGATGAAAAATGCACCACATGCAAATTAAATACCATGGAAGATAACATTAGTGACCTTGAGGAGACAAAAATATCAATAAATATAGAAAGAAAGTGACATTAAAAGAAAACTAGGAGTGAAAAACTTCAAAAAAAAAAAAAAAGGGTTAACAAAATGTGAAAAAAACCATGGGACAACTTTAAATGATTAAATGCATGTGAAACTGGAATCCACAAAATGTGAAGAAGGAGAGAACAGAGTAAATGGAAATACTTGAAAAATAATAGATAAAATTTTGTGACTTTCAGGAATAATATGAACTCTCAGAACAAAGCTCCATCAAATTCAACATAAGACTTGAAGAGAGCTGTGGTAAAGCATATTTCATAACCAAGTTGCATAAAAACCATGATTTAAAAAAAGCAGATTAAAAGTGGCCAGAGAGAAAACATTTTACACGGATGAAGAAAGATGAGAGGGAGAGCAGATGTCTGTTCTGGAACAACACAGCCCAGACAACAGTGGGCTAGCCTCTGTAAAGTAGGGACAAACAGCAATAGCCACAGTAACAACAAAACAAAACCATCAAATTAGAAAGCTACATCTTTTTTTTTTTTTTTTTTTTTTTCAGAAACAAAGGCAAAATATTTTCTCTGATACACAAAAGCTAAAGCAATTACTCACAAGAAGTTCTGTGCTACAGTCGCTATGAGAGGACCTCCTCCTCCTGGAAGATGGAAAAAAAAACTGGGAATTAAAAACACCTTAAATTGTAAATGTGTGGGTAATTATCACTTCTTTCTCTTTTTATTATCTTTAAATTCATTTACCTGTTTCAATCAAAATCAATAATAATGATAATCACATTAAATGTGCAGGGTATAAACACACCACCTAAGAGTGTCAGATTGGATAAAAAGGCAAGAACCAAATTCATGCTGCCTAAGAAAACCTACCTTCAATGTAAATCCACAAACAGTTTAAATGTTAATATATGGAGAAACTACCATGCTATGACCAAGCCAAAGAACATTTAGTGATTAAATTAATATCAGACTAAGTAGATTTCATATCAAAGACTATTACCAGGGATAAAGAGGGCATTTTCAGAACGATTAAGGGTTAATTCATCAAAAGGATATAATAATCCCAAATATTTATGCACCCAATAACAGAGCTTCATAAGAACTAAGGCAAAAACTGATAGAAGTATAAGGAGAAATAGACAAATCCACAATTATAGTCAGAATAGTTAATAGAAGAAAGTCAACAGGCCATCAGTAAGGACATAGTTGACTTGAACAACAGTCAACATGAACTAATTAACATTTGCAGAACACTTCCCCAAAAGAGCTGAATACACATTCTCTTCTATTTCTACCTCGAATTGGATTACCACTTTACCAGTTTTCCAAAATACACCTATCAAGTGCTTGGCAAAGATTGAATTCAATCAATGTTGAATAAATGAATAGTTGATGAATGAGTATATCTGTATATCTTCCTACTGTCAGATGACCATTAATATAATAAAGTTAAAATAAGCAATGTGATCATGAGGCTAATAATAGGAAATATGGCAATATATTTGCTGAATGAAGATTATATGCAGAGGAATACAAAAAAATATCTATTGTATTTAGGAACGATTCAACTTTAGGTATATATTCCAATATTTAACAAGAGAGGGTTTTGTTTCATGAAATATCATTGATGTTTATGTGTAATCATTGTATAACATGGACATTGAGGTCTTCGGCTCCAGAATGAAGAAGGCTCTTCACAATTGACAATTTATCTCACACTCCAATTTAACCAACTTGGTAAAATCTGATTAATCTTCCTGAAATAGATGTTCCACTAAATGCAAAGAGGTTAAGCAGCTTGCCCAAGCAAGTGGGCAGAAAGTCTGGGATTTGCATCTAAATAGTCAGATTCCATTGTATACATTTTCAACAACTGTGCTATTCTGCCTCTCCCAAGGCAGTCCTATATAAGAAAGTGTTAGAAGTGCTATAATAGGGGATAGCAGGAACACAAAGGAGGGATGTCCTCTCCTTGGGCCTGGTGCCCTTACTCAAGGGCATGACAGGAACGTACAAAGCAATGTTGAGAGCCAGCACCCAGGACTAAGGCCCCAGGTCACACCTCGCAGATACATTCCCATAGGCAATACTTGTGGGGGCCAAGGTGGGCCTTGTGAGAAAGCTGCTTTTTCTCCTCTTCCTCTTTCTTGAGGGTTTTCTCATTCTTCCCCCAGATTGTGTGTGCAATCTCTCTTGTGCAAAACGTTAGTCGCAAAATATTACATATGTTCTTAAAATATGTTTATTTTTGGAACTGAGGTGATCCTTGGACCTATACATTTTTTTTCCTTACTCATCACTTTTCATCACAATTTACCAAATTAAGAAAAACAAACTGTTTATTGTGTTTAAGTATAATTATTATAATTCCCATCTCTTATATATGCATATTATTTAAAAAAAAACTAAGACAATCAATCAAACAATAACACTAAGACATGGAATTTGACGTCAGGCAGAACTAGTTTTCATTTTGCACAGTCTGTTATTTGTATGAGCCTCTGAAGTTTCTTTTCACCTGAAGGGCACAAAGAACATTATTGCATCCTGCAACCTTCTTAAATGCCGTAGGCACTACGTGTCTCCATTAGTCAGGGGATAACACAGGAAATAGAAACCGCTATAGGTATTTTAATCAGTAAGAGATTTAATACAGGGGCTTAAGAGCTTACAAAATCATTGGAACTGCTGAAAACACAAAAAGCCCTCCAGGTGAATGATTGTAGCAACACTGGCCCGATTTTTTCTAGTTGCTGCAGGAAATCATAATGATGCAAGATAGCAGCAACAGATACTCCTGCAGAAAGATCACCCCTGCCTAACTCCTGCTGGCAGAAACCCACACAAAATCATCTAGAAGCCAGGGTCAGTTATTCATCTAGAAACCATAGAGAGGGAATCTGCCATATATCCAGCTGTAACTCCAGTACTATGGAAGACAGACAGACAGACAGACACACACACACACACACACACACACATCCAAAAAAAGCAATTTGGGGGCATTGGTAAGAAGTCTATCACAATTTCTTTTTTTGGTTTTTGTTTTTGTTTTTTTTTTTCACAAAAATATTCATGGAGCTTTTACAATTTATCTTAATTTAATTTAATTAATTATTTTGAATCAAACTGAATCAGGCTTTCAGCCAGAACTACATTTAAATTGGTGTGACCACTGTCATTAATAATGACCAAGTGCACAATCCTTAGTTTTCATTGCACTGGATGTCATAGGACTGACAAAGCAGCTTTCTCTTCTTTTGGATTAAAACTAGTAATTAGTAACTTGACTTCAGTAACCCCGTACTTTCAAGTTTGTCTTCCTATTTTATAGCCTTTCCCAGTTTCCTTCTTTAAATATTCAGTATTTGCCCTCTCTATGCTGAAAGGTACAGTACTTCAGCTTCTCTTCTGTAACTCCACACACTCCTTAAGCAAACACCCTGTCTCCTGACTCTAACTGCCATCCTTTCCAAATTTAACCTCCACACTATTCCTCTTTCTTGGATGCCAGGCTGATAGAACCCAGCTGCCTACACAGCATCTTCCCTGGGATGTCTAATAATTACCACTAGGTTCACATGGCCCAACTCAACTCTTGATCAAATCTCAGCCCCCTAGATGGCTCTCACATCCACAGCCAGACATTCAGAAATTTCTACAAACTCTGTTTTCAAATTATTTCTGACATTATTTCAAATTATTTCAGACATCTGTTCACCACCTCCACCATCACTTTCCTGATCCAAGTTACCGTCATATCTTGTTTGCATCTCAAGGCCTCTCCTTTCTATCATGCCAACCTTGGCATGTTTCCGAAGTCCAAACACCTGCACATTTACCTCCAAGAGATTACATTTCACCTTGTAATTATAAAGACAGTTTCTTTGAAAATTCATATAGGTTAAAAATGCAGTCAAAGAGAGAAAACGACTTACAGGAGTACAATCAGAAGGGGAATGCAGATTGATACCTTGTGGCATAAACAAAAAATCCATCATTTCTGAATTACTCAGCCTCTTAGCGCTCTTACTGCTTCCACTCCTTCCCAGTGGTTACACAGTGACTACTTTCAGCTATAATTAAATTCAGTTATGTTATGTTCATCTTCTTCAAAATTTCCAATGGCTCTCTACCCTAACTCAGCGAAATCCTTCACCTCAACACACCTCATGATCTGGTCCCATTTCCACCTTTCCGCCATTTTCCCATCTCATCACTGTATGTCTTGGATGTCCATTAGCTAAGCCAAGTGCATCCTTTTTAAGTCTTTGCTCTTGCTCTTCTCCTTGTTTGGAACACATTTCCTTTATGTAGACACATGGATGTTTCTTTGTTTTCTCAGGTCTGTATTCAAATGCCACAGTTTTAGGAGGGTTCTTCCAATGCATTCTCAGTAAAATATCAAGACACATGATTCTCTAGTTGAATAGAACTCTCTATCTTTATTCATAACACTTATTATAGCTTCGTTTCTTACATCACTTTTGTTAAGATTGTATGATTCAGAAGTTCTGCCACTTCACAGTTGCATGAAAGTAGGATGATTTTGACTAATATTTATAAGCCTTAATCTCAATCTGTATGATGAAGGTTATAACATTTTCAACTTGATAGGATTATTATAAAGATTAAATGAGTTACTAAGTACACAAAATCAGGACAATGACTGGCACATTGTAAATGTTAACGCTCATAATATATTTGTCCCTCCTTTCTAATCCCTATTAGAATCTAAGCTCCCTGCAGACTTTATATGTTCTGTTTACTGTTTGTTACATTACCATGCCCTAGAATAGCATAGCAAGCATTCAGCAAATATTTGCTGACTGAACTGAATCAATGCAATTAGGTAATAACAGGTAACTGAATTCCACTGAGAGAATAGGAGTTTTCATTTTAAAGCCAAACACAAATTTAACTATCTGCTAAAAGAAAGGACATCTTAGTTATTTGGCAAACACAATGAAATAAACTCAAATTCGTGAACTTCACCTACTTGCTCAGATATGTCATCAATAGACAGGGCCACTTTTCCATGAACAGGGGTAAAGGAAATGGCAGCAACAGAAAGGAACACCGGGATGTATGTATGGCTGGACATTCGTTTTAATAAATTATGTGTGCATCTGTGAAGGCTGGACTGCCCAGCTGAACATCATTTCACTTATTGATGCCTGTCTTCTCTTTGATCTAAAACGAAAGGACAAAACAGAGAACCACAGAGCAATAGCTAACTGGCCACATTGACTAAATAAGAATGTGTCTGACCCTCCTGTGTTATTTTAGTGAGACACCAGGAGAGTTCTATATATGAGAGTTGGATAATGAATAGACCAGCTCTTACTAAAAAACCTAAAAATATTTCAGGAAAAACTGACATTGTGATCAGCAGGCCGCCTCTAAGATATAACCTTGACAATCAATAAACATAGGTGTTCATATAACATCAAACTGTAGTGAATTAAGGTTATCAGCTTAAGTTCAAAATGACCAGTTTTGATAAAGGAATGCCCTTTGTTATAGATAGGTTAGGTTCCGGAAAAGCAGTTTTGATTCTATTTCTATCCAATCCCATAGTAGCACAATACAAATGACAGAAAATACCATCTTTGTTTTTTTTTTTTTTTTTTTTTTTTTGTTGGGACAAATTGTGGCTTTGTTCTGATGTATAATTTTGCTTCTATCAATGAAGTTTCATAAGAAAATTAGTTTCTATAATTTCTTACACACTAAGGACACTAGTAAGACTCACTGAGCTTCATGCTAAAAGAATCAAAAGACTTGAAGGTGAGTTTTAAAGTAAAAATTTTTGTCCTGGCTGTTAATGTCATGTCTTCTGACTAAAAGTTCTCCCTGCCTTAAGCACTTGACACCAGACATCCCAAGCTATCTGATTACTAAGAACATTACAGTATGTTCTTAGAAACTATTTTTGCATTGAACTTGGACCTAGCTACATGAAAATGCTCCAGAACTTCAAAATGTATTGTGGTCCTCTCCAAAGCAAAACAATAAAAACCTTTGCTTTTGCAAACTTTGCCATCTGAAATTGAGATAATTGCACGAGAATTAGGTTCTTGCTGGGGAAAATGACGCCATGCCTGGTGATTCAGTGCTCTGCTTGCTTCCGATAGAGTAAGTAGGGAAAGAAAAAATAAAATAACATACGAACATTTTGAGTGAGCATGAAGGAAAATTATTTGTAAAGTAATCTCTTCTTTGAAGATTTTTGTAAAGGTTTTATTTCTTTGAGAGACAGAGAGTACGAGTGGGGTAAGGGGCAGAGATAGAGGGAGAAGCAGGCTCCCGCTGAGCTGGGAGCCCTACGTGGGACTTGATCCCAGGACCCCAAGATCATGACCTGAGTAGAAGGCAGACACTTAACTGACTAAGCCATCCAGGCACCCCTCTTCTTTGAAGATTTTGAGGGATATGTGGTATCAGTGGCATGTTAAATATATACTCTAAACACAACATATATGTATATTTTAAGCTTTTTGTGTTTATGATTACCCAGTAAAGTCCACATGGGATAGCCTTACTAAGTTCCTAACCATCATCCTTTCTTGGGCTGCCGGGCAATCCCTAAACACTGGAGTTGATGGACGCACCTGAATCTCCTTTACCCTGCTTAAATGTCACTCCACCCTGTTTTTGAGCTTTATTGTGGCTCCAGTGTGGGGAAGGCCAAAGGGATAGGTCACCATCTATCTTGGTTTGTGGATCAGGGATGTTCTTATATGACTGGTATACAGTGATATATATATATATATATATATATATATATATATATATATATATATATATATATACTGATATATATATATACACACACACATAGTATAGTATAGATATTATATATATATATATATATATATATATATATACCTGATATTATAAAATAGGGTTTTTATAAAGTAGTCATTTTAATAATCAATTTTCTATTTTAGGGAGATGTAGATTTACAGAAAAAAACTGAGAAAAGAGCACAGAGATTTACCATACTATATAACTCATACTGTTTCTCCTATTAACATCTTAAATCAGCATGGCACACTTGTTACAATTAATGGTGCAATATTGATATATTATTATAAACCAAAGTCCATAGTTTATTCACTTTCCTTAATTTTTACCTAATGTTCTTTTTCTCTTTCCTATGCAGGATCCCACCCAAGATACCACATAACATTTATTCATCTTGTCTCTTTAGGCTTCTCTTGGTTGTGAAAGTTTGTAAGATTTTTTCTTGTTTTTTCTAACATTGACAGTTTTGAGGAGTACTGGTCTGGTATTTTGTAGGATGTCCATCCCCTGAAATTTGTTTTTTTCATGATGAGATTGGGGTGATGGACTTTGGGAGGGAGAGCAAAGTGCCAATTTCATCACATTATATCAAAGGTACATGCTGTTGACGTGAGTTGTTGCCATGCATGTTGACCTTGATTACCTGGCTGAGTCATATTTGCCAAGTTTCTCCACTTTTTGTTACTTTCCCCCATCTTTTGCCTTTCTATACCATATTCTTTGGTCCACTGTCTTGAGGACAGAATCTATAGGGATTATTTTGGAATTTTGTTTGCACAGGAAGTTTGTTCTTCATTAACTAATCTAGTCAGTCACTTATTTATGTCATTTTAATCTCATAGAAAATTTTGTATACTTGGGGTTATTACCCAAAACTATTTTATTTACTTTTTAGTTAAAATTGTTCCAGTTTTGGCCATTGGGATCTTTTCAGTTGGCTCTGGTGACCTTTGATATGTATCCATTAGTGTGTGTGTGTGTGTGTGTGTGTGTGTGTGTTTGCTTTCTGGCAGTAGGAGATGCTTCAGGTTAACCACTCAAATTTTCTGCCCCTGGCCTAGAATCAAAAATTTATCCAAGGAACCCTTGTCATTTTTTTGTTTTGTTGTTTGTCCATGCACCTAGGATAACCATCTTGTTGCTTGACTTTTTTGTGTGTGTGATTATGAATAAGGTACTATATGCATATCTATGCAGGTATTTTGTGGACACAAGTTATCACATCATTTGGGCAAATACCCTAGGAACATGTTTGCTGGATCATAGGCTAAGACTATGTTTAGTTCTGTAAGAAAGTGCCCAACTGTCTTCCAAAGTTCATGTATCATTTTGCATTTCCACCAGTGATGAATGAGATTTTGCGTTTCTCTGTATACTTGCTAGCAATTTATATTATCGGTTTCTTAGATTTTAGTCATTCTAATAAGTGTGTGGCAGTATCTTTTTTTTTTTTAAAAAGATTTTATTTATTTATTTGAGAGTCAGAGAGTGTAAGCAAGAGAGCAGAGAGAGAGGGAGAAGCAGACTCCCCAACTAGCAGGGAGCCCAACGTGGGGCTCGGTTCCAGGACCTCGGGATTATACCTGAGCTGAAGGCAGCCGCTTAACTGACTGAGCCACACAGGCGCCTGGTCTGTGGCAGTATCTTGTCTTTATTTTTGATAAGTATTAAGATAGTGTAGGGGCCCAGGGCAGGCTGCCCCAAGATGGGTCACATTGACACAAAGATTATTTGGAGTTAAAAGTAATCAAAACTCAGAAATTGCAGGAAAAGCTCTCTGTCTCCCCTGACAACTGCCTATATTTTTATATTGGAAAGGAGAGTCTGTAAGAGGAGGAGAGCCATTAACAGAGACTCCCCTTCACCTAAGGAACCTACCTGCCTAATAGGGCAATCTTCTTTTCCCAAACATCTCTTTCCACCTTCTTGCTAATGGCTTTCTCCCTTTTGTATCCTCAGACCCTTTCCCTCTACCTAGCTCTTATGAGCTTCTTGTTGCCTCATTGTCTTTGAAATTTCCAGTGTGTGGATTCCATGTACCTATGTTATTAAATTTGATTTTCTCCTGTTAATCTGTCTCATGTCAATTTGATTCTAGAAGGACCATAGGGCAGAGAAAGATCTTCCTCCCTGACAGTAACATTTTGTTCTCTTATTATTGAATTTAGAAAAACAAATTCCTTGGAAATCAACTCATTTGTATCAATAGGCAAGAAAAAGTGACATATAAGAAGTGTAAAGAATTTGGTTTTTCATCTATGAGGGTGTGTCTGTTCACAACATACACCACGTATTGCCTTGGCCAAAGTCTTAAAAATTAAAGAAGAAAGTATATGAATGGTGAGCAGTGTTTGTAGGTATGTTCTATAAAGTAGTTTCAAGATCTCCATTTTCTGAGGTAACAGTTTTTGCTGCAGAGTGATTCAAAGCACAAAAAAGTAATGATAATGATAATACAGGAAACATATTTTTAATCTCAAGTATCTGATCACTCCATGCTCTTATAATCATCTATACAATTTACTGTTTGCTTCGTGGTTTCTTATGTTGACAGGGACAGGTGAATTCAAGGTATTTAAAGTATTTTTCATTAAATGACTACAAATTAATACAGGATAATTTCCCTAAATGATAGATACTTAGAATACCAGGTAAGTTTAAAAAAAAACAGTTATTTTCTTCCATGGGATAGGAAGTGGAATATATTTTACTTGATCTGTTCTTTTTTTTTTTTTTTAAAGATTTTATTTATTTATTCATGAGATAGAGCAAGAGAGAAAGGCAGAGGGAGAAGCAGGCTCCCAAGGAGCAGGGAACCCGATGCGGGACTCGATCCTAGGACCCTGAGATCATGACCTGAGCCGAAGGCAGACGCTTAACCATCTGAGCCACCCAGGTGCCCTTGATCTGTTCTTAATATGGATGCCAGTAGACCTTTGGTCTCATTACTTCTCAGATTTTCAAAGATGTGTGATTTCAATTTGATTCTGGTCTTGTATAGGCTACAAATGATGAAGATCATTCTAAAAATCTTGCCTATAGTTAATGAAGTGAGCATAAAAAGAGTTCACCTTTTCTTCTTTGGAAAGGAATAAATAATTTAGGAAAGAGGATATTTTGCTAAGTACCAATACATTTTTTCTAATAGATTTCATTATATTAGAAATCCTTTGACTATATTCTATCTCTCTGTCTACTCACCTGGAGAGACAAATGTAAGGGAATGAATATACTAAATATAATATCAAGCAAAAGATTGGTTCTCTTGGTCCAATAGATTTGGGGTGAAGGTAAAAATAACTAGGGTAAAAAACAAGAGATGACTTTTGCATGAATACTACCAATTGAACAAAAAGAATAGAATTTTTAAATTATAGTCTTTGACAAAATGAGAATGCAACAACTCTGTGTGTTATCATTGCCATAACATAATCAAGCAATTTAAACTTTCTTAATATAACACAATGGTTCTCCCTGTTTTAGGCTCTCCATACACCTGCTTTTTACCTTAATCTAATATAGTATTTATCATATGGTGTATTTACTGGTGAATTTCTTCCTAACTAGATGTGCGATACTTTGAGAACAGGAGTTCTGTCATATTATTGTTTTTATTTCAAGTATTCAGCATGAAGTGTAGCATAAATTATACACACAATACATGCTTGTTGGGTTTGGGTTTTAAATTGAATCTAAAAAGAAATATATTGTGAAAGTCAGATTTATATGGAATTGAAAATGTTGGTTTTTGAACACATTGATAATATAATAGCCATATTTATATTTGACATTTACTAAAATGCAACCATATTATTATAGAGGGAGTTTTATTATATAAAAAAATATGAGTCAATACAAAGCTTTCATACAGAGATCAAAAAAAAAAAAAAAAAGAAATTCCAAATTCCCAGAATAAGTTGGTTTCTAGGAGGTAATAGAGAACTATTCATACTATTGCTTTTATTTTTTTTTGTATTAAATATATCATAAACCACACTATTTCCAATCTCAATAGTTTATTTAATTGGCAGATTTCCGGAAAAGTTTCCTAAGTCTCCACAAACTTTCAATTCTATCCTGAAAATAAAGACAGTAGGGCTTAGCAAAATGTCAAACTAAGAAAAGGCAACAGAGCTAACAGTTCTTAGAGAACAGTGTTACAGAATATCCAATTATTATTCTCAGAATTCTCTTCCTGGAGAATGTCAGTCAAAGTCTACATTTTGACTGCAGCAGCAATAAAGAAGACCCATAGGCTTGATGATAAAAAGAATGTCAGCAGTATTTTTTAAAACTGTGTATCTAAATGGCTTGTATAATAACAATTTTATAATCACTTAACAAAAATAAGGACTCAGAACTGTCTTCTGTGATCCTACATCTCAGAAAATTTATGATTAATGAAAATAAAACTTCCAGTTGGAGCATATCTGAGTCTTCACCTACAGGGCAAACAGTATGGATCTGGGGGAAGACCTAGGAAAACAATTCTCACGTTTATTCATTTTGTATAATAATAGTTTACTTCTATATTTTAGGGCACATGGATTATATCTATTTGCCAAAATCTATTTTTAACCAACATCTGTATAATATGATATGGGAAAGTTTGATAAGAGTATTTAATTGTATTATTTATTTTGACTATAATGTCAAATTATCTAAAAATGAAAGTGTAATGCTAAGTTATGATTCCATCCTTCAGATCTAACATATAGCTAGAAAAAACATTTTGAGTACAACTTGGAATACTCTGATTAAGATTCTTCTATTGTCTTTTATTTAATACATGTTACATATTTGTCCTAGGTAGGATGTTATGTTTATATAGGTTGCTTGGGATGTGGTGAATTCATAAATGAATTAGAATGAAAAGTGAAGAAAAAAAATAGAGAGAGAGAAAGAGAGAGAGAAATGTGATTATTTGCTCAAGGCAGTTCCAACATATGCTGGATTATGGTCAGATCTGAGAGGCTGGGTTCACCAAACGTGGTTTTCAGCATAACCAGAAATATTTTGACCACAGTATTTGAGATATACTTTTGACTGACGTTTATGAATCATATTTTAGTATTTTAGTAAAATACAATTTTTGTATCTTACACTAAAAAGATTATGAAGAAAATCACACCCTATCTCTACTTATAAAACTAAACCTTCTTCTGTTCATACTGTTTTAAAATGTTAAGTTCTGAAGGTAAAATTTAAAATTAATATATTTTAAATATGGCTGTTGACAACTGGATTAATAAATATCTATTTTCTCACTAGTAAATAGGACAAAGAGATCCAGTTTCCTATTTGGAGTTGCAGTGTCTAGCTTTAGGGATCCCCAGGTGCATAGCTATCCCTCAGGCTAAATACCAAAGCCAACTTCTTATTTCAGTGTGTGAAGAAATAATGGATAACAATTTTATAAATTGGTCAAAATAAGTTTTAACTTCATAACTATAAATTAAAAACAAATTCAAGAAAGTACAAAGTGAAATGACAACATAAGTACTATTTCCAAAATTTTTATCAATAAAGCATAGATTTCTTAATTTCAAAACACATTACTTAAAAACAATGTATCTCTTTGTAAATGTTTGTAAGTAAACATAACAAGAATATTTCTCTGCATATTAAAAGTTAATTTTTCTTCTGCCATAAAACAAGATTCCTTTATTAGTGAATGAAGCAAAAATATTATTTTACCTAGATTCCAAATCCTAAACATAATATTTAACCATTGGTTTATTTGGTAATCTCTGTGGTATTTTTAAATTAAAATACCACAATCAGTGTTTGATGGTAAATATGCCTGGAAGTTCAAAATATCCCTTATTGAGTCGTATAAATTTAATATAAGCCAGATTATAAACATGTGAAGATAAAATTAACTTATCTCCTTACTATAAAATAAGTAAATTAAGTCGATTAAGTAATAATACCTCAATTACAATTTTGGGAAATATTTTCCCAAGGGCTTATACTAGTGATATATAATTAAAATAAGATTATTCATAATCCTCTTTCATAGCTTCATTTTAAGTTTGTTTCTTTATTCCAAATCAATATTCTGTTTTAATCACCCATACACAAGAATGAGCATTCAACCCCTCAGTGCTATTGTTGTCGTGGGAGCCATTCTTACTCTGATTTCTAGGCAGATTTTATGAGAATTCAGAAAGTAGAATTGCATAGGCCTAGAAGTTTTAAAGTCAGGATTTATGCATAGAGAGCATCTATATCTCCCCCAAAGAGACTATGATACTATTTGACTTCATTTTTACAATGCCATTTTGATCAGTTAATTGTTCGTCAGCTAAAATTTACTAAGCACCTAAAATCTGATTGAAATTCCTCTAATCCCTTGCTATTCAAGGCAGAATGGTATTCCTTCTTTTGGAGTCTGAGTCAGGAAGAGAGATGTGAGAAATTATTAAATATTTTATTTAAAAACCTGATTATACATTTGTTGTATTATTTCAGTGAAAATATCTGTAGAAAAGGCATCTTATAATGCATTGCTTTGGGGAAACAGGTGAGGCTTGGCACATTCATCTGTAGTTACCTCAGAAAAGTGTATTTTATCTTCTCTACCTAAAATGTTAACTGACACTCCGATGATGATGGAGTCTCGGAAATGTCATTTTCCCAGCCCCTATTCCTTATAATATGAGGAAAAGGAATATAAAGTGTGTAGGAATTATGAGGTGCTCATGTGGACACCCTCCATCTAGGGACACATACTCAACAATCACCAAACCATTGACAGCAAGCAGCATGCATTGTGACATATTCTCAGTGGCTTAACTTACTATTTCTTGAATCCTCCCAGTTCTGCAGAGTAGTTATTATTTTAAGTTTGAATAGGAAGAAACTCAGACACTCAACTGAGGACACGTGGCTCAGTCTAACTTTAAAATACAATCTGTTTGCCACATGATGCTTCTTCCTGCGTTCAGACATGGCTAACTTACATACACTTGGCGCATCATCTCTTAATATTGAATGGCTGGAAATTTTCTCTTTTCCATTCTCTCTTACACAAATCCCAATAATTATCACTACTTTTTTTTTTTATTTGAGAATAGTTGACACACATATAATTTCTTTGTAACTTCAGAGAAACAATTTTGTAATCATTAGCAATTGAATTGATACGTCAAGTGTTTCATAATTTGAAATTTTATATTTCAAATTAAGGTACTAAGTGTAAGAAACACTTTATCCAATTTTACTAATGCTATTAATTCGTCAATTTTCCTCCAATAGTTCAGCGTAGGAATGAAAGTAAGAATTACTGTTTTCAATGTAAAATATTCTCGATAATTATGTTTGTGAATTTGTTTCTACTCATTTGCTGTTTTTGAACATGATTGTGGGAGAGATTGTGCCTATGATAAACATAGATAAATGTCAAACATATATAAACCCCAAAATTAAATTCTTACTCAAACAACAGAACCATTATGCCTATTATTAACTTGTTTTAAGGAGAGTAGCCAGTTATGACAATAAACATCAGTGGTCCATGGACGTAACAAAATAAGTTTGTTGAAGCTACTTTTACTTCAAATTGTATTTTAAATATAAGAATCGATGAGGATAGTTTACAGGTAGATTCTCTTCGAATTTCTCAGTGCAGACAAATGTGCAGTATGATGTTGCAAACGTGTTCTCTGTCATTCTCCCAGCTGCTTACACAATGGAGAACATGCTCAAAATCTCTGTGGGTCATTACTGATGTCACTGGTGACCATAGAGGATTTAGCTCACATTATAAGCACTACCACCTTCCTGCAGAGAATTCAGATATCAGCTAAGTTCATTTAACAAAATTTTCTCTTTGGTAAAACTTATTTTTTAATAAAAATATGGATGGTCCTTACTTATGGAGGTTTCTTTTTTCTTTTTTTTAGTAAGTCTATTTACAGTGCCTTATTATCATTCCCATTGCTTTTAAGCACTTTTACTTTTTGCACATTCAAATGAAAGTGCACACAATATATTTCTATGACCTATACTAGGTTGAATAATTTCTCCCCAAAATTGATGTCCACCTGGAGCCTCAGAATGTGACATTATTTGGAAATATAATTAGCCGATGCATATGTAATTAGTTAAGATGAGGTCACTTGCAAGTTGGGTGGATCCTATTGCTATTGACTGAATGTTTGTGTCCCCCCAGATTTCATATGTTGAAATCCTAACCCCCCAGTGTGATGGTATTAGGAGGTGGGGTCTATGGCAGGTGATTAAGTCATGAGGGTAGAGCCCTTATGAATGGGATTATAAAACAGACCCCAAAGAGCTCCCTTGTCCCTCTGCCATGTGGGGACACAGAGAGAAGGCAGCCATCTGTGAACTAGGAAGGGGGTCCTCACCAGAGAGGAAAGCTGCCAGCCCCTTGATCTTAGACTTACAGTCTCCAGAACTGTGTTCTCTCACACATTGTTGTGTTTAAGCCACCCAGTCTGTGGTATTTTGTCACAGCAACCCACACAAACAAAGACACTAACCCAGTTATCGGTGTCCTTGTAAGGAGAGAAAACAGAGACACACAGGGAAAACACCACGTGAAGATAGAGGCAGGGATAGAGTTAATGCTGCCACGAGCCAAGGGCACTAAGCATTGCCAGCAACCCTCAGAAGCCACAATAAGAAGAGAAAGGGGGACTTGCTGTGAGCCTTCATGAAACGTGGCCCTGCCAACACCTTGATTTCAACCTTCTGGCCTCAAGAACTGTGAAAGAATAAGTTTCTGTTGTTTTAAACCACCCAATTTGTGTGAATTCCTTAAGGCAGTTCTTGGAATCTAATACATGACCCTATTCTCTTTTCATACCATTTTTTCCCCCATTTTAAGAAATGGGACTTATGCTTAGTCTTGAAGTGTTACCTACGCTTCAAGTTATTCTAATTATACAATCTCTCCTGGTTAGGTTGATTGGTTTTTGTCTTTTTAATTTACAGACTTTGTTCATAAATTTAAGGTCAGTAATGAGTTGTGTTTTTTTTATTATTAAAGATTTTATTTATTTATTTGACACACAGAGAGATAGAGAACACAAGCAGGGGGGGGGAGAGAGAGAAGCAGGCTCCCTGCCCAATGTGGGACTCGATCCCAGGACCCTGAGATCATGACCTGAGCTGAAGGCAGACGCTTAACCAACTGAGCCACCCATGTGTCCCAGTAATGAGTTTTTAATACAAAACCAACAGCATAATACATGAAAGAAAATAAATGACTAATTGGCTTCATTAAAATTAATAACCTCTGCCCTGTAAGAGACACAAAAAATGAAAAGACAAGCTACGGATTGGTAGAAAACATTTATAAAATACATTATCTGATAAATAACTTGTATTCAGGGGCACCTGGGTGGCTCAGTCAGTTAAACATCTGCCTTTGGCTCAGGTCATGATCCCAGGGTACTGGGATTGATGGAGCCCCAAGTCCAGCTCCCTGCTCAGTGGGAAGCCTGCTTCTCCTTCTCCCTCTGTCCCTCTTCCCCTCTTGTGCTCTCTCTCTTGCTCTCTCTCTCAAATAAATAAATAAAATCTTTTAAAAAATAAGAACTTGTATTCAAAATATAAAAAAACTCTTAACCTCAGCAATAAGAAATCAACCACCCCAATTTAAAATGTGTAAAAGATTCAAACCGAACCAGAAATAAAGAAGATATATAAAACAGAAAAATAAACATAAAATTCCCAGCATTATAAAAATTGCAAGCTAAACCACATGTGATTCCACTTTGTGTCTGTTAGAATGAATAAAATAAAAAGAAAAGAAAAATGGGTGATATCAAATACTGGTGATCATTTAGAGCACCAGGAGTTCTCATTCACCATGATGGGAATGCAAATTGCATAGTCACATTGGAAGAGAGTTTGGCCAGTTTTTTCCAAAGCGAAACATAGTCTTACCCTGAGATCTAGTAATTGTGCTCCTGCATATTTACCTGAATGAGTTGAAAACTTAGATCCACATAAAAACCCACACTTGAATGTTTATAGCAGCTTTATTTATAGTTTCCCCAAACTGGATGCAGCCAAGATATCCTTCAAAAGGCGAATGGATAAAGAAACTGTGATGCATCTGTATGATGCAATATAATCAGCAATAAAAATTATTAAGCTATAAAGCCAAAAAGTACATAGAAAAAACTGAAAGTTCAGCATATTGCTTAATGAAAGAAGATTGTATGAAAAAGCTGCATACTATATGATTTCAAATTTATGACATTTCAGTAAAGGCAAAACTGCAGCAACACAGAAATGATTAGTGAATGCCAAGGGCATGGGGACAGCGGGAAAGGTGGATCACAGGAAATTTTTAATTTAAAAATTTAGGGCTTAAAACGATAATGTTATGCATTTCTCAAAACTGTATATTGCAAAGAGCAAATCCTGATGTAAACTATAGATTTCAGTTCATAATGATGAATCATTATTGGTTTATTAATTATAACAAATGTAGCACACTAATGCAACATTTTAATAACAAGGGAAACAGTGACCAGCAGAGGTGGGGGTATATGGGAACATTCCGTTCTATCTGCCCAATTCTCTGCAAACATAAAACTGCTCTGTTGACAAATACTAATGGCTGGATTACCTGAAGTAAGGAAATTATATTAATCGTATCTAGAGTTTCACTTTAAACTCTAAAATTCTGTAAGTTTTGTTACTGGACGTTATGGAATTAAATGTATTATTTCACTACATTAATGCCCTTTAAAACCTCTTGGTTTAACATGAAATATCCTTTTCCTTGGCTTCATGTCTCCATAAAAAGGGTATCCGTTGGAGTCACACCCCTCATGTCTTCACGTATTTCTCCTCAACAAAGCCTGCTTGGTGTGTCTAAAGAACAGCGTGGTGAGCAGACATACGGGAGCCAAATGACCAAGGGAGGAAGTAACTGGCAGAGCCAGATGGTGTAGGATGTTAGAGCCCATGGTGAGGTTGCCTAACTTACTTCTAAGGCGAAGGGAGATCATTGTGAGGCTTGTGGTAGGGCAGTGATATCATCTGATTTATGTTGTAAAAGGGGCATACTGTTAAAGTAGGCGTCAAGGTAGAGAGAGAGAGAAGCTAAAAGTAAATTCCAGTAGTCTATGAGACAGGAGGACAGATCAGAATGTTGCACAGTGGAGGTCTTAAAAGGGAGGCAGACGTGGGAAACTGCTGAAGGATCAGGTGTGCGGAGTAAGAAAAAGACACGAATTAAGGTTCTTTTAAAGGTTGAAGGCCTGAGAAAATAATGGTGTTATTTATTGATTTGGGCAAAACTGGGTCATAGCAGAGATAAGACTTAAATTAACAGAGCAGACCATGGATGGATGACCTAAATTAATAAGTTAATCTAATGGAAACTTACATTTGTGGAGTATAAGTAAGCAAGTAGAAAAAGAAGGAAAGGAAGACTAAAAGGTAGATTGTTTCTGCTTTATTATTTTCCCTAAGGCAAGCATTGCTTTCGTTGGGTTGAAGAATAAAAACAAGAATCAATACTCAATGATTTTCTCTCTAAATATATGTATAAGTAAGAAATGTGTTTAACTGCAAGTAATAGAAAACCTGACTAGAAGTAGAATAAACACGTAAGTGTTTCTTTTTCCTCCCCTTATCAATACCCAAGGGCTAGGCAGTTTCAGACTGGTTCAGCTACTCAATATGATCATGAGAAGACCAGGCTTTTTCATCGGCTTTATCCAACTGACAGCATGTTTGTTTGTTGTTTTTTTTTTTCCTCTTGTTTATTGCATTATGGTTGCAAGTAGGTTGCTGCATCTCTGGGCTCCTGCACACATTCTGGGCAGGAAAAAGTGGAAACATATATGTGGAATGTAAACGAAATAAAACAAACAGAAAACAGAAACAGACTCCCAAATACAGAGAACAAACTGGTGGTTGCCAAAGAGAAAAGGGTGGAGAATGGGCAAAATAGGTGGAGAAAGTAAGAGGCACACACTTCCAGTTATAAAACAAACAAGTCATGGGGATGAAGAGTACAGCATAGAGAACATAGTCAGTGTATTGTAATAACATCATATGGTGACAAATGGTAACCACACTTTTATTGGTGAACATTACATAATATAAAGAATTGTCGAATCACTATGTTGGACACCTGAAACTAAGACATTATGTGTCAACAAAACTTCAATTAAAAAAAAAAATAAAGAGGAAATGTAAAGACACACATTCTTTTCTTTACATTAGAAAAGTAAAAAATTTTGTAGAAACGTTCATAGCAACCTTATGTTGTATCTCACTGACAAAAAGTGTTCATATTGCTTCCTTTGATGAAAATAAGATGGAGCAACCTGAAACATAGGTCTGATGCTCTGTAGTGGATAAAGGCAAGGAGAAAAGCCTTATCCATCATTACTGGGTTCTGGTTACCTGTGTTCATGTGACTGTGACTCTCTATTTCTGTCTCTCTTTCTGCCCTCCCCCACTTTTTCATTTGTTTTAATTAATGTAGTATAGTCAGTTTTCCCATTACTGCCAAGATTAGCTAAAATATAGGACAAGCATTCCTTGAATCTTTACGACCCCGAGAAGTAAGCTAAAAACACAATGTGACAAGAATATGAGATAAAAATGGCATATGATACTTAGAATTTCAAGAAAAAAAATTTACCTAAACTTTTTGTGTTGTATGTATTTTAATCTGTGAATAAAAGCGAAGGACTTACAACATGTACTTCCTAGGAACTTACCACATTCTCTTCATCTTAGAAATGTCCAAGATGTGGATGAGGTTCCTGTTTCAGTGAGATCTGAACAAAATACCAAGTTCTCTGCCTCGGACGACAGAGGCAGGGATAGAAAAAAATGGCCACAAATGCTTTCCTTCAAAGGATAAATTAGAGGAACACACCAGTCACTAGCCCATAGCAATTTTGAAATGTAACTAGGCACCTGCTTCCAGAATTCAGTATTCTGGGTGAGATAGTGTTCTCCTGAAGGACTCGATTTTACTCCTGGGGAGTAAATCCAGGCTGAAGTTCTTTGTCACTGCGTAGGTGTGGCTTCCAGGGTCAGAGTTCAATAAATATTTTCTGTAAAGATTCCAATAGTAAATATTTTAGACTTGGCAGGTTCTCAGAGTTCTATTGCATATTCTTTTTTAGAATTTTTTTAAAAATACAAAATCATTTTTTTCCTTGAGCAGAAAGTGGCCACTCACTCCCTCAGATCTTTAATCTGCTGAGATCTTAGAGCATAGATCCCAGAGGGCATAGACCTCTGGCTCATTCTTCTTTTTACATAATAAAATTCCCATCAGTGCTAGCATCTGAGTAAATAATTCAGCTTGCTTAATCCCCATAAAAATATCACGGTCCCAGAGGACATTATTTGAGGTCTCAGTTTGCCAGTATAGCCAACCTAAAAACCTTTTTCAGCTTTGTATGAATCTGAATTGGATTCACTCCACACTTCATGCCCCCAAATACACATCCATAATTCTTTTCAAGATTGGCAGGCCTGTAACTAACTGCTTTTATCATGCCTGGTCTCTGCAGATAAGACCCTGAAAAATCTGAGCAGTCTCTCTGCCTAGCTGAACAGGTCAACCAGGTTCTGCTTAAATCTTTCAAGAATCTTAGAAAAGAATCTTTGAGCCACATACCACACATCTTATTTGATCTGTACGTCCAGGTTATACTTGACTTTGAGGGTCTTTTGCTGATAGAAAGATTGAAGATGTGAAAAAGTTTTATTTATTTATTTTTTTTTCATTCCCCAGCTGAACAAACCTCATTACTTTTGTATTTTCTTTCTATTTGGCTTGCAAATAGAACAGTTTATTTTTGATCTCTCTTTTCCTTTACCTTAAGATATAGAGCTACACTAAATGAGCAACACTTCCAATATTTACCAGGAGATATCTACAGGCAAATCAGCAAGTTCATTAGTTATTCTTCCCAAATTGCTGGGGGGAACAACTGGGTCAATCATGTGGCTAGTAGATTATAAGATTACCTTTTATTCCCTGCAAAGGTAAATTTCTGACTATTTTTCTGGGCTTTGCTCATGATTTATTCACCCCTTTACCAGCCTCTGCCATTGTCTGGTCCCAGAGCTGATGCCACGTATCTGTCTGTTGTTTTGTCAGCACGTTGGTGTGGATCAATTTTCATGACATAAAAAAGAGCACTTATTTAGTGGTCAATTTGGAGTAGGACAAATGGTTCTCATCCTGACAGAGCTTCACTATTGTCTGTTGAGCTCAGACACTAGGTCTAAATATTAAATCTGTGAGGTCATTAAAGCTACTACTCTAGCTGGTAAAATGTACTGAGGAACTGATGTTGGATAATGACCACAGCATATTGTTTGGGTATCTTAAGGAGAGGAGAAGCGGTGAGCTCAAGAACCACAGAAACAAAGCTAAACTCCATGATCGACCTCACTTGGCATGCTGGATTGTCTTGTTACGGTGTTTTACCATCACAACTCACCTCCAAGGCTGAAGATTGCACTTCCAGAATCCAGTTCTTGGTATGGTTCCAGAGTTTACCAGTGGGAGGAACTTGCGGAAAATGTGAAGTATCAAAGTGAAGTGCAGACTTTACTCTTTGGAGGTCATGAGTCCAGTAGGCGTTTTTGTCAGATATGATATCTTCTTCAGGTGTGCTGAACTCACAGAATGTCCCATGAGATCTTCCACCTAGTAGTATCATGGTTGTAGTAGCAGGTTTATATATGTAGGCGCTTTTTTCTTTTCTTTTTTCTTTCTTTCTTTTTTTTGGTCTCACTGATAACTGGAGTGACTATTGGATATTAAGTCCTCAACATTTTTGCACATTCATTCCTCTAACATTTGAATAGACTATTTGTATTTGAGTGTTGCTGATTCATGTGTTCTCAGTTGGGTTCTTTTTTTACTTGAGAAGCTTGGCATTTATTAGCATCTTGATTTGTTGGTTGAATGCTATCTCAGACCCTTGCCAGAGCCACATCCCTATCCCCGCAGCACTCCAATCCCTGCAAAAGAGACAGCTTTCTGAGGAAGCCACTGCCAACTCACCACCCAAAGCTTTCTTTGTGTTCTTATTTTCCCTAAGCTGCTCACACAGCAGGGGGTAAGCTAGAGAATTAACAACCTTGGGAGCAATTCATCAGCAGCCAGTGAGCAGGAGATGGGGGGTAAATACTTCAGCCTTATACTCACTTGTATGAGACAATGCTAGATTGCACTCTGAGTGCTGGGAGCCCCCAAATCCCGCTACTTGTTCTTTAAGTACAATTGTGTTAGGACACAGCCATACTCATTTTTACACCTGGTCTATGGCTGCTTTCCCACTCCAACAGAACTGAGTACAAAACAGAGACCGTATGATTCACAGAGTTTAACCTATTTACTGGCTGACTCTACAGAAAAGTTTGCTACCCCTAATCCATGCCATCCCCAAAGGCCCCCAGCCAACTAGAGTTCTTGTATCCATAGTGGGAATTTGCTCCCTAAGGCACGCGGTACTGGCTCCCTTTGCTTTCCTATCTTGCTTTTCCATTCCTCTTTAAGAGTTTCTTGGGATCAACTCAAAATTTAAAGAAAACAAAAAAGAAGTTAATTGATTTACTTGTGGTTGACATCTGGCGAAGCCAATCTGAGATTATTATATATATATATATATATATATATATATTTTTTTTTTTTTTTTTTTTTTTTTTTTTGAGAACATGCAGGTGTAGGAAGGGAGAGGGAGAGAGAATCTCAAGCAGGGTCCACGCCCACACGGTCTTGATCTCAGAACCCTGAGATCATGACCTGAGCTGAAATCAAGTGTCTGACGCTTAACCAACTGAGCCACCCAAGTGCCCCAGCAATCTGAGATTTTTAAAATCAATTTTGAAAATAGTTTTAGCCATCAGTTCTTCAAATATTGTCTTTTCCCCCATTTTATTTTTTTCTCTTTCCAGAACTCAAAATCTTTCAAATCCACTGCACTTATTTATTTCTTTAAACCTCTGTATTTCCTGTAAGTGCTCATGTTTACAACTCTGCCTCTCAGAACTGCATTCTGATGATGATGATGATGATGGTGGTGGTGGTGATATTTGTTTTATCTTCCAACTCACAATTTTCCTCTCAGGTGTGTCTGGTCTTCTAAACTTGCTTGCTGATTTTCTTAAATTTCAAAATATTTTATTTTTAGCCCTAAAGATTTTATTTTTAAAGAACTTATTATTTGAGTTTGTTTGTTTGTTTGTTTGTTTGTTTATTTATTTATTTATTTTTAAGATTTTATTTATTTGACAGAGAGAGAGATAGTGAGAGCAGGAGCACAAGCAGGGGGAGTGGGAGAAGGAGAAGCAGGCTTCCTGCTGAGCAGGGAGCCCGACATGGGACTTGATCCCAGGACCCGGGATGACCTGAGCCGAAGGCAGACGCTTAACGACTGAGCCGCCCAGGCGCCCTATTTGAGTATATTTAAACAGTTCAGTTTACTTATGGAAACACATCACTTACATTAGTTTCTCTCTTGTGTCCAGTAATTCTGATCGACAAAGGCTTTGTGAATATGATTCTGTTTTCTGTTGTTTCTACTGGTGTTTACATATGGTGGTTTCTTGTATATTTTGTCAGTTTTTTAGCTATGCATTTCTCACTTTTCTTTGAGGTGTGGGAATTCTTTGTATTAAAATGGATTTCTCTAGAGAGAACCTGTAATTGGTTTTCCTCAGCAGCCTGGGGTCACTATGACTTGGAATTATTTTAAATTAAATTACTGATCTGAGTTTTAAAAATCCACTTAAGAGGATTTCATTCATCTGTCAAACACCTGAGAGAGTTGGCCGGCTTTGTTAACAATTTCTCAAATGCACATAATTTTCTCCTTCTCCTCTTCTTCCTTCTTCTTTCACTTATTTCTCTTCATTTTTCTTCTCTCTCTTCCTCCTCTTCTTTTTCCTTCACTTCCTCCCTCTTTTTGTCATTTTTTTTTTTTTTTTTTTTTTACTAATGTTACTATTAGTAGTAGTACCCTTCCACTCATCACCATGCTTTGATGAAGGCTATTTCTTGGCATTCCTCTGGGGGATGGGGGGGAGGTTGTTTATTTCTAGTTTACCCTTACACTGAGATTTTACATTTAGGGCACTATTCTATGATGCCTATCACTTAGGAAGAGCCTAGGCTTTTCCCCTCAGTTCAAAACCCTCAGGACTTACAAACTGAAGCTCAAAATCCCACTGTGTTGGAATCACCCTCTAGGAAAATGCATGCTTCAGTGATCTAGTTATCTCTCCGTATCTGCCATCACTTTGTTTTTGGCAGTATATTCTTTATTTTCTTGTCGGATCATGAAAACAGTCAAGAAGGCTTAAAATGTTTTAGCAAGTATGGTTTACTGCTTTCAGGGGAAGGCTAGACCAGGTCTGAATATAGCCAAACAACAAGGAATGGAAAACTTCTTTCTCTGTGCCAAATGTTTTTACAAATCAGATTCAGAATCATTTGGTCCATCAGTGCACTTTCTGTATACTATTTTCAATAACTATTTAGAATAATTCCTAGTTTACAGACAATTTAACTATATACTTATATTAGCACCACTTTTATACTGTGCATTAGTTTTAGATTGGGAGTAAAAAAAAATTTAGTTCCATCTATCTCTATCTAGTTTTAATCAGAAAATTAAAATCTTATTTTACTATATAATGCCCCCTGTATCTGCCCATTTAAAAGGCATATTGTGTGGAGATGGATTACAAATAGACATATTGATAGAAAGTTAGCTAGCTTATTTTTTTTTTTTTTAAGATTTATTTATTTGAAAGAGAGAGAGAGAGCATGGTGGGGGGGCAGAGGGAGAGAGAGAATCTCAAGCAGACTCCCAACTGAGTGTGCAGCCTGATGCAGGGCTTGATCTCACAACCCCCCAAAGACCATAACCTAAGCCAAAATCAAGAGTCCAATGCTTAACCAACTGAGCTACCCCAGTGCCCCAAAAGTTAGCTAGCTTAGAAGAAGGATGTAATGTAAACTTTCTCAAGATTACAGGCTACATCTTTCAGTTCAAGCCCTAAAGTCTCTTAAATTGATAGTTAAAAATTCAAATTCCTCTTAAGATTTTTCTGAGTGATAATAAAGTTATTTTCTCTCCAATATATTTTGGAAACCTTTATAGACTGGTCTATAGGATCTACCATATACATTGCTTCATATTCGTACACTGATGTATTTAAAATGTACAACATATGCTCAACATCAAGTACATGCTATTTGAGAGTAAACTGGATAATTTCTATTCTAACAATAAATAGTTAGACATGAGTTAATGGCTTAAAAATACTTACTTGATTGGAATGACTCGAGTTGAATCAAATTGAATTACCAGCAATAAAGACATATCTTTTTTTTTTTTTTAAATGAGGGATATTTATTTTCAATCACAGACTCACTCACACTTTGCTAAATTAATAAGATAAGACCAATTTGATTTCTTGTTAGATAAGCAACTTTTGTTTCTAAAGCATGGTACACATGAATTATTATTCTCTTCTAAGTACAAAGCTAAAGAGAAATTGTCACTTTTTGACCTTTTAAGACACATGGATCTGGGGCACCTGGATGGATCAGTCGGTTAAGTGTTGGACTCTTGATTTTGGCTCAGGTCATGATCTTAGGGTTGTGACATCAAGCCCCACATCAAGCTCCACCTTGGGCTCCATGCTGGGCATGTAGCCTGCTTAAGATTCTCTCTCTCCCTCTCCCTCTATCCCTCCCCAATCCCTCTCTCTCTCTAAAAAAAACAAACAAAAAAAAGACACATTGTTCCAGAGTTTTGTGTAGTTGGAATGATACTGTATGTCTTCATTTGTGTCTGTCTTCTTTCAGTCAACATACTTATTTTGAATTTCACCCATGTTTTTACATGTATTAATAGTTCATTGCATTTTATTGCTGAGTAGTAATTCAGGGCATGGATATACTACATTTGTTTATCCATTCACCTGTTGATGGGCTTTTTGGTTGTTGGCAGTTGTTGGCTATTATAAATAAAGTTACTGTGAATATTCATGTAAAAAATAAATCAGAGACAAGGCTAACCTAACTGGTATTTTACAGTATTTCTCAAAGATATGAAATGAATAAGAGCCAAAATGATGTAAAGTTGACTTTGGACCAATATGATCAATAATAGTGCCTAACATACAAGAGGAATATAATGCATTTTATATTAACATTAAGTCTTCCATTGTATCAGCATTAGTTTTTACCTATAAATATAGCAGTAGATGGGTATGCCACTGCGGCTTGGTATAAAAAGTATCTTTATTTCTGATTGACTTTCAAATGACAATTATTTAATTATTTTCCATAGCATTTGCATATAACTGTGCATTTATTTTCTTCTATTTACTATACATAGAAGTATTTGGTTGAAAGTATTTCTATTGTTTAATAATTTGTTAGTTTTTAATTTACTCTAACAAATCCAAAACAATGTCAATTAGTTTGCTTACTTTGCACATAAACTTTTATTGTACTTGTAATCTGAGAAAACAAAACTTTTTACAGTAATTTGGTAGTCAGGGCTTTGGGCAATAAAACTGTCTTTGTAATTTAAATGATACACTATAAAGTTAGTAAATAGAAGACATATTATATAACAATTTTATTAGGATTCTTTTATTGCTCAGTGTAACTATACACAACTTTGGTCTGTAACAAATGACATTGATTTAACGTTAGGACAATGTGTAGCATTTGGGCATCTGTCATTATAATTATGTAATTTTAGAACACATGTAGTGATTTCTGAGTGCCAAGTTTAAGCCATTTGTAGATATTGAAGGAAGTTTTGTAGATAAATTCAAATTATATGCATTATTATAATTGTTAAAGGGTGGTATTTGAGGATGTATTTTATTCAAGCCTTGTTTTTTAACATGGTTGTATTATTATTTATGAATAGTTTTTCATTCTAATAATTGTTGGAGGGCATTGTCTTAATTTCAGGAGTTGCTATAACAAAGTACCACAGACTGGTTGACTTAAAACAGCAGAAATTTATTTTCTTACAGTTCTGGAGGCTGTTTGAAATCCATTTGTCATTTGGGCCGTGCTCTCTCTGAAGCCTCTATCGGAGAACCTGTTCCATGACTTTCTCCTGACTAACTGTATTGCCGTCAATCCTTAGCCTACCGTGGCTAGTAACTGTGTCACTTCAGTCTCTATGTCCTTTATCACGTGGTGTTCTCCCTGTGCCTGTCTCTGTCCCTTCTGCTCTACTTACAAGGACAGCAGTCCTATTGGATGAATCTCTCTAGTAAGACCTCAACCTAACTAATTACATCTGCAGCAACACTATTTCCAAACATGGTCACATTCTTAGATTCCAGGGCTGAGAACACCCTATCTTTGTGTGTGCACGCACGCACACGCATGTGTGTCGTACAATTCAACCTACAGCAAGCAGATATGTGCCCCTCCAGCCGCCAGCCCTCCTGGGACACCACCTCTCAGCCTGCAGAAATGGTTGGAAATCCCAAATCAGAGTCAGTCGAGTATTAAATCAGGCCCAGAGATGAAGAAGAGGACACTCTCCTCCCCTGTTTTATTGGATGCCAAAGAGCAGATGGTCAGTGGTTTCCAGAACAGTGTGGGCAATTCACACACTGTCTGGGGAAGGGACAGGCCCTAGCCGTGTGACTTGGGATATTAACTTCTCTTAGTACATGTTCACATCAATAGCAATGGGTTATTATATGGTGTCTACTTAATAAATTTACTGGAATGATTAAATAAGTTAGTTAATATAAAGTGCTCAGGAGAATAGGGACCATAAAAAGTATTCCGTAAATATGAACAACAATGATGATGATGTCATGAGTAATACTTCCCTTGACTATGCTTGCAAAGTACATTTTCATACAGGTTAAGGTCATTTTTAGATGAATTAAAGAAATGTGTTACTTCTGGGGCACCTGGGTGGCTCAGTCATTAAGCATCTGCCTTCAGCTCAGGTCATGATCCCAGGGTCCTGGGATCGAGCCCCACATCGGGCTCCCTGCTCGGCGGGAAGCCTGCTTCTCCCTCCCCCACTCCCCCTGCTTGTGTTCCCTCTCTCGCAGTGTCTCTGTCTGTCAAGTAAATAAATAAAATCTTAAAAAAAAAAAAAAAAGAAAAGAAATGTGTTACTTCTGATGATACTGAAGACAGGTTTCACAGCTGGTATGTATATTATTTTGGTTATTAATAAATATAAACATAAAAGTCCAAAATTTCAGGAAGTTGCAGCCACTGTTCAAAGAAAACTTAAGATATTCATGGAAAATATTTTGGAAGATTATAGCATCAGAAGACTTCTCTGTGAATCATCAAGAAGAATTTGGGGTGGGGCACCTGGTGGCTCAGTCAGTTAAGCATCTGCCTCTTGATTTTGGCTCAGGTCATGATCTCAGGGTTGTGAGAGCCAGCGTGGGCATAGAGCTTGCTTAAGATTCCCTCTCTCCTTCTCCCTCTGCCCCTCTTCTAAAAAAAAAAAAAGATTTTGGGAGAAGTTCTGAAATCATAAACAACCAAACGTCTTTGAACATGTAAACCTAGGCAAAAAAACTACTTACAGAAAATCTACAAAATGAATGTGTATTTTTCTAGTGCTTAACATCTAATAACTTATGTAACAGGAAAGGGGTGGGAGGGTAAATAGAAATTTCAAAAGTTCTTAAAATTTTGCCTGTTACGGCATAAATAACAAACCTCATGTAAGGAGTCTAGATATCATTAGTGCATAAATCAGTAGTGTAAAGAAAACTAAAGACATTTTTCTAGTAAACGTGGTTGCATGTATGTTTGCAAAGTAGCAAATTATAGGTAATAAATAATGAGAAAAAAGGATACTTATGAAAATCATTCCTTATGCCAGCAAATCATGGAATACTGCCTCCTGAATGTAAATAATATTCCAGAGGAACTTGACTAGATCACAGATGTTTCTAAAATTGCACGGTAGGACTTGAGGCAGTGCTGTCAAATCAATCTGTGGGCTGAACTGTCCAAATGCAGAATTTAGAAAATATTTGAGAATTCTTGGCTTCTGTATCTGCTTGTCATCTGTCTGTTGTGTTTTTTTTTTTTTTTTTTTTCTGTCTCTCCACTGAAAGAGGTTTTCTTTTTTCTTTTTTTTCTGATACATTGTGTAAGTTTGGATTGTATCCTGTACTATGTGAGTGTCATATTGTGGAGCTGGGGATAACCCAGACATGAGCAGGGCATTCTTCCTTTCCTTGAGGAGGTAAATAGTTTTTTAAACTATTATCAATAAATAATAACTGTTTCTGAAATGCAGTGAATGTATTTACTCATTGAAAGCCCAGAGAAAGGATAATTTAATCTGTTACGAAGGAGAGGTAAATTAGGATCTCCTCCATACATCTAGCCTTGCTTAATTCATTTTAATGTACTCTACACATTTTTTTCTAACAGTTATTTTAATGTAAATGTACATATGATCGTGTTTTTCTAAACATTTGCCTCTGTCAGCGTGAAAAGTCTATGTCTCCACTCTCGGCACGGACACAGTGAAGAATTACAGATTGCCACCCGAAGTGAAAGCAGAAAGCAGCTTAACTAAAGCAACAGTCCACTCTCAAGGTGGGAGAGTTGGCAGGCCCAGTGGTGGCAGCTGCCTGAGACTTCTGGTGTCCTTTCCTTGTATGTGGGTGGGGTGTTGCATCATGGACAGGGTGCTCTCTAACGGAGGCGGCTTCCAATCATTTGGGGGACTTCTCCCACAGGTTGAGAGGGGGTTTTAGACCCTGCAAGGTTTGTCCCAGAACTGTCATGACAGCCTTCTCCTTTTGGGGGCACTATAACCTGAAGGCAAATTCATTATAATGAGTCTAGGGGTTACCCTGGGGCAGAGGTGGAAGAGGAGAGCTCATATTCTGCACCTGTGGCTCTTGATTTTCTAGCCCCAGGGTCTGGGAAGCCACAAGATCAGGATGTTGTGCCCTGGGGCTTCTAATGCTTAATCTGTTTATCAGCATCCTCGCCTCCAGCTCATGTCTTTATCATTCCCCACCCCCCACCTCCAGGACTTGGGACTCTGCCCCCTGGGCGGTTCTTCCATTGTTCCTGTCTAGCTTCTACCTAACACCCCCACAATCAGACTACAAGTTTTAATAAAAAGACCATGTCTTATCTGCCCACTATTGAACATAGAGTAATCACTCAATAAATGTTTGATTCATGGCATAAATTGGATTTGGATCATGGAATCTCAGTGGCGGTCTTGATACTAATAACAGTTTTTGTGTGAAGAGAAGAAAAAAAAAATCTATGCACAGAAGTTGGTAAGTACAGATAAAACTTGCAAGAGATTAGGACATGAAGGAGAGAAGAGAAACAGATTACTCCAATGGGAGACTGGGTCAAGGAGAGTTTGTTTGAAGTCATGCAAACTGTAATATATTGGCAGGCTGAGTTAGCCTTGTGTAAGTGGCTTGGTTTAGGATTCCAGAGTGTGTCTTTATTTGGAAATGCATAGAATTGTCTTCTGAGGGCAACTGAAGGAGTTAAGAGTGTGTGATAGGCAGTGATGTTACAAGTAGAGGAGGTTAACTTGCCTCCACTGCTTTAATAACATGGAGAATTTGCTGACCCGCCGATGACTGATGACTGGGGTGCAGGGGAGGGCTTGGGGTTTCAGAAGAATGATGCACTCTTGCGTTAATCAGCGTGGCGCCCTCTGTTGACTCTTGCTGATTCTTCTAAAATAATGAGCATGCACAATGTTCAAATACGTGGAGGGCAATAAAGCAATGGAAGAAATGAAGCGTTTTTATGGAAGAGACAAGACTAAAATGTTAATAGAAGGACAGATACGATTAGGAGGGAGAAAGAAAAGCCATGCAGTGCAGGGGCAGGGCAGTCCCATGTTTCTTTTTTTTTTTAATTAATTAATTAATTAATTTATTTATTTTTTATTCTTATGTTAATCCCCTACATTACATCATTAGTTTTAGATGTAGTGTTCCATGATTCATTGTTTGTGCATAACACCCTGTGCTCCATGCAGAATGTGCCCTCTTTAATACCCATCACCAGGCTAACCCATCCTCCCACCCCCCTCCCCTCCAGAACCCTCAGTTTGTTTTTCAGAGTCTATGGTCTCTCATGGTTCGTCTACCCCTCCGATTTCCCCCACTTCATTCTTCCCCTCCTGCTACCTTCTTCTTCTTCTTCTTTTTTTTTTCTTAACATATATTGCATTATTTGTTTCAGAGGTACAGATCTGAGATTCAACAGTCTTGCACAATTCACAGCGCTTACCAGAGCACATACCCTCCCCAGTGTCTATCACCCAGTCACCCCATCCCTCCCACCCCACCCCCCCACTCCAGCAACCCTCAGTTTGTTTCCTGCAATTAAGAATTCCTCATATCAATGAGATCATATGATACATGTCTTTCTCTGTTTGACTTATTTCGCTCAACATAATACCCTCCAGTTCCATCCATGTTGTTGTAAATGGCAAGATCTCATTTCTTTTGATGGCTGCATAATATTCCATTGTGTATATATACCACATCTTCTTTATCCATTCATCTGTCGATGGACATCTTGGCTCTTTCCACAGTTTGGCTATTGTGGACATTGCAGTCCCATGTTTCTAAAACAGAGTTAAAAAAAAAAATAGGGAACCATTGAGAAAGACATAGAGACAGGCAGAAAGAAAAAAATATTTAGGGAGGTTTTTAAAAGACTATTATTTTTTATTATCAAATACCTAGCACTGAAAAATAAGGCTAACATTAAAAATAAATCTTGTATTGAAGCTAATTTTAATTTCACATTTTATTGAAAGGAACATCTAAAAGAAAGATCCCTGCTTCTCACATTAATAAATTTATATATTTGAATGTTGTTTTGAACTCCAAATAAGTACCTTAGGTTTTGCTATAAAAGAACATGTGCTCTCTAGAAGAGTTATTAAAAGTTGTGATTTTATTATAGTTTGGAATCAAGCCACACCAGTAAGTAAACTACCTGCAAAATGATTCAGTAAGGAGTCTGAGAAGTTTCTGCGTGGATGCCATTTCCACAACATTTTCCTCCACCATGAAAGACCATTCTGACTCGGCTGTTGATACACCATTATCTATCCCATGTTCATCAATATCCCACATCTGCAGACCTAAAGGACGTTTACTCAGGCCTCCTTTCTTTATTGATTTGAGCTCATAAGCAACTCTGCATAGTTGATCTTCGCAAATAGATTTTATCTATTTCTTCACGCACATTAATAATTAATTTGTGTAAGTATTTTTTTTAAGATTTCATTTATTTATTTGACAAAGAGAAACACAGCGAGAGAGGGAACACAAGCAGAGGAAGCAGAAGAGGGAGAAGCAGGCTCCCCACAGAGCAGGGATCCCCATGTGGGGCTCAATCCCAGGACCTTGGGATCAAGACCTGAGCCTAAGGCAGACGCTTAACGACTGAGCCACCCAGGCACCCCCATTTGTATAACTTTCAAAATCCTATTTCCAAGAGGAAATCTGACCAGATCAAAATAATATATGCGAGCTACTGTGTTTTTTATTTTTAAGTTATTCTGAGGCTATACATATAAGTTAGTATATATTATCATAATTGACAGAAGTTATTCCTTCTCATGAACTACCAGAATTACATATAAAATTACTTTTAAAATAGTGCTATGGGGGCGCCTGGGTGGCTCAGTCGGTTAAGTGTCTGCCTTTGGCTCAGTTCATGATCCTAAGGTTCTAGGATCGAGCCCTGCATCGGCTCCCTGCTCAGCGGGGAGCCTGCTTCTCCCTCTCCCTCTGCCTACCACTCTGCCTGCTGTGCTCTCTCTCTCTGTCAAACAAATAAAATCTTTAAAAAATAAGTAAAGTAAAATAAAATAAAATAGTGCTATGATTATAAAAATAAGCAATTTGCGTGGAACAGCTACTTTTCTATCATATGATAAACACATTGTGCTTTGAAATTATGTATTATCTTCACTTCCACGAGTGCAAAATATTTTATACTTAGAATTTCTTTGAGACAAGAGGATACAGATAGCATTATTTGCCCTTTGGTTCAAATACTGGGAAGTAAATCAATTATTACAAGTAACTATAACGAGGAAAGAACTAGAGTGACTATTCTTATCTTTTAACCCAACACACCACATTAATTTCAGTTCCTTTTCACAAAATCCAAACATCTTTTTCTTGGAAGAAATACATTACTAGATTCTATCAGCGTTCATTTGGCATATTCTGTGATTGAGCTTATTTACATATGAGCCATATTTGAAAGTTAATAATATTTACGTGTCTTTCTAAATGTCTCTAAGAAGGCTCTAGCCAGTGGACAGTGCTACTGAGCTTTTTCCTTTTGTCATCTCCAAATAGTTTGCTCACAGGCAACATCAGATGGAAACTTGCCACAGCTCTGTTGTGGGAAAACATCAGTGGTGTAGAGATTTAGAAATACGTTCTGGTGCAATGAAAATGTACAGTGAAGATTAAGCAGCTGAAGGTATATCCAAAATATCACTTTTTGTTTGTTTGTTTTGGTTTATTTATTTATTTATTTATTTATTTAATTAGGTTATGTTAATCACCATTCATTACATCATTAGTTTTTGATGTAATGTTCCATGATTCATTGTTTGCGTATAACACCCAGTGCTCCATGCAGAACGTGCCCTCTTTAATACCCATCACCAGGCTAACCCATCCCCCCACCCCCTCCCCTCTAGAACCCTCAGTTTGTTTCTCAGAGTCCATAGTCTCTCATGGTTCGTCTCCCCCTCCAATTTTCCCCCCTTCATTTTTCCCTTCCTGCTATCTTCTTCTTCCTTTTTTTTTTTTTAAACATATAATGTATTATCCGTTTCAGAGGTACAGGTCTGTAATTCAAGTCTTACACTTTAATACCTTCAAAAAAGTAAATTGGATGATGCCAGAAAAAGTGGCAGACTAAGCACCTCTGAGAAGTCACCCCCCCCCCATAAAAGGAACAGCAAATAGCACAGATTGTCAGCATCGACTTTTTCAGAACTCTAGAAATCAACTAAAGATATGCAACAACCTGAGAACATTTATTCAAGAAATGATGGGGAATCTCATTAAAACAGCAAGTTTTGAGCCATTTTCACTTGCCTTAGTCCCATGCTCCTGTCCCAGCTCAGTAGGGTTCTTGTAAAATTGCATACACTCTTCTAGAAGCTGGGGAGAAAAATGGAGCTGGTGCTCTTAGAAAGCCTCACATGTCTGATGGTTCCCTGGAAGATTCTCTCTGGGGAGGGGGCATGCTAAACAGAGGTACAGACATACTTTAAAAAAGTCTAAAAAGGGGCGCCTGGGTGGCTCAGTTGGTTAAGCAACTGCCTTCGGCTCAGGTCATGATCCCAGAGTCCCGGGATCGAGTCCCACATCGGGCTCCCTGCTCAGCAGGGAGTCTGCTTCTCCCTCTGACCCTCTCCCCTCTCATGCTCTCTCTCTCTATCTCATTCTCTCTCAAATAAATAAATAAAATCTTAAAAAAAAAAAAAAGTCTAAAAAGAAAGATGAGAAACGAGATAAAGGTACTGAAATACTCAAATGCTCAAATGTAGATATTTTCCTGGGCTGGGGACCTGCTGAAGCCAACCGTGAACCCTCTCTGCTGGTTTGCTGGTTTGCAGGCTCTGGGCTAGTCCGTGAAGGCTCAGGCAGAGCAGTAAAGGGCCAGCCTCAGTTTCACAACTGGCACACCGCTACCCTGCACACACAAAGAGGCCCTCAGTGCGCACAGATTTGTGGTTTCTAAGTATTTAAGGGGACTCTTCCATTATTGGCTGACCATGAAGTTAACTGATCAGAGACTTCAGAGGCCATACATGACAATGAATATAGATTTTACAGAACTAGTTCTAAAAGTGAATTTAACAACTGCTGTGAGAAACAGCAACTACAGATTCAATTTTAAATAGGTATGTTGCTTTTTGTTATCATTTTTAAAAAAAATATGCTTTGTTAGTCATTCAAGAAAGTTGTCCAATTACATAAGTTGTTGAATCTATTAGCTTAAAGTTAGTTGCTCATAGTATTCACTTATTTTTCAGATCTATAGTACATAAAATATTATTTCCATGTTCTGTTCTGATAGTGGTGATTTGTATTTCTCTTTCTCTCTCTCTGTCTCTTTTTTTTTTTTTTGTAATCAGTCTGGCCAAATGAGTATTAGTTTTATTAGCCTTGTCAAGATTCAACTTTTAATTTTGTGGATTTTCTTTACTTTTAATATTATTATTTCATTGATTTTCTTCTCTCCCTTTTTTTTTTTAGTTTGCTTTCTGTTTATTTCAATTTTTCTAGTCTCTCAAGCGAATGCTTTGATCATAGATTTCAGACATTTTTTTTCCTCATACAAATATTTAATGCTATAAATTGTCCCCTGACCATTGCTTTGGTTTCATCTCACAAATTTGAACATGTTCTTTTGATTTATATTCAATTAAAAATATATTCTGTGATAACCTTTTTTGTCCTACACATTATTTAGATTGGGTTCTTTAGCATCCACTCAGGTAGGCTTTGCCAGGTGTCTGAGTGTTTTCTAGATTATTTGGTGGTCAGAGAACATAGTTACATTTATCAAGAGGATATGCTCTTGATAAATTCACCATTTTATTATTTTAACATGTATCTCTTTTTCTTTTGTAATGTTTTGTTTTCTCATTATTTATTTGCCAGATATTAATAGAATCATTCCAGCTGTTTTTTGCTCATTTATGACATTGTGTATTTTTATCATTCATTTAATTTTAGTGAATCTATGCTTTTATATTTAAGGCAGGATTTTGTATACAGCATATAGTTGGATATTTTGCTTTTATTTTTCTAACCTGACAATCTGCCTTTTAATTAGAATGCTTCAACCATTTCCTCCTAAAGTAATGAACAATATAGTTGATTTCAAATCTACCATCATCATATCTATTTTCTATTTGTCCTAACTCTATTTTTTGTCCTTTTTCTTCCTTTTCTGCCTTTTTTTCAATGAACAGAGTATTATTTTTGTATTTAATTTAGTATTTTTTCTTTTGGATTATCATCTTTAGCCCTTCTCTTTAAATTTTGGTGGTTGCTCTAAGGTCTGCAAAATGTATCTTTAATTTAATACAGTATATGTAGAAATCCAATTAGACCATTTAACCAAGAATTTAAGAACCTCCAACAATATGTGTTCATTTCCCACCTCCCACCCATCCTTTGTGATATTGTTTCCATGCATTTCACTTATTTTTATGCTATTACTCACCCCAAATGTTGTTGTTACTTTGGTCATAAAATGTTAATTATATTTTCAATAAATTATCAAATGAGAGAATTTTCTGTGTTTCCCAATCTATTTTCTATTTCTAGTCCTCTCTAATCTTCTGTGTAGATTGAAATGTGCATTTTCCTTCTTCCTCAAGAATTTGCTTTTTTTATTAAGCAAGTCTCCTAACAATGAATCCTCTCAGCACTTTTTGGTCTGAAAAGTCTTTATTTCATCTACATTTTTAAAAGGTGTTTTTCACTGTGTGTGGAAATTTGGGTTCAAAGTTTTTATTGTTTGTTTTTGTTTTGTTTTGTTTCTGTGTCAGTGATTTAACTGACATACTGATTTTTTTTCTATGTCAGTGATTTAACTTCTCTATTGTCTTTAGTCTCACTCATTTTATGGCAAATAAATTGTGGCTGTTCTTACCTCTATCACTCTGTACCTAATTTTGAGGTTTTTGTTGTTGTTGTTGTTGTTGGTATGGTTTACAACAATCTGTGTATAATGTAGGTTTATGTAGTTTTCTTTATCTTTTTTGCTTGGCTTTGGTGGACTTCATTGAGTTTGGATCTGTGGACTTACAATTTTCATAAAATCTGAAAAAAATGGCTACTCTTTCTCCATGACATACATATATATATATTACTTCTTCTGGTTCTCCTAAAGTCTAGTCACACAGAGGTAAGATGGCTTGATATTTTCTACAAATCAATCATTCCTGCCTATTTTATTTTTCAGGCTTTTGTTCTCTGTGCTTCATTTTGGATAGTTTATGTTGTTTTCTTATTTCTTCAGTAGTATCTACCTGTGGGTAATCTCATCAGCTATATTATTTATTTCAGATATTGTTATAATTTCTAGAAGTCCCATTGTATTTTTTATAGACTCCTTTTTTTTTTCTCTTTTTATATTAATGTCTTATAGAATTGGGGGCATATAGACCATGTTTATAATAGGTATTTTGACATAATTTTTTGTTGTTTGGTTGGTTGGTAATTCATTCATCCATGTCATTTCTGTCTATTCCTACTAATTGAAATTTCTCCTGTTACGTGTCAGATTTTCCTGCTTCTTTGCACGCCTGACAGTTTTTTTTTAATTGAATGTCAGACATCATGTGTGGGTTGGGTGCTAGATTTTCTTGTGTTCCTTTAAGCATTTGGACTTTGTTTTGGCTCACACTTGTTACATTAAATCAGTTTTACCCTTTCAAATTTCACTTTATGCTTTACTAGGTAGGATTCAGAGCAGACTTTATTCAAAGGCCCAATTTAGCTCTATGGCTAAAATGATCTACTTGGAGAACTCTGCCTGATATTCCATGAATTGCATGTTTTTTACATTCTGAATGGTCAGAACGGGAACTATTTGTAGCTACGTGTGAACTCCAAAAATAATTCAGACTGTTGAATTCCAGTTGTTATTTCCACAGCCTCAGTATTTTTCTCTCATTCAAGTATACATAAATATTTGTTCAAACAATAAGGGCACCCCTCTGTAGACCTCTGTCTTTCTCTGTCTCTGTCTCTCTCTCTTCAGCTCCCTTCTCTCTGATACTCTGTCCCACAAATTCTAGCCAATTTGACCTCTTCCAACTCCAAGTTTTGTCTGCTAAACTAGAAATTACTGCCTGGGAGTGTTCATATGTCCATTCCCTGGCTGATCTTTGGACACCACCTCTAAACATAAAGTTGGGGCAACCATACAATTCATCTTACGTGTTTCCTATCAAGGACCATGGTCCCAACCAGTGCCCAATGTCTGAAAAGAGTCGTTTTATATTTTCTGTCATGTGTTCTCTTTTTTTAAGTCAAGAAGATAATTTGTTTGATCAGTCAATATTAAATATGAAAATGATTGTTATTTTTTTAAAATTCAGTTTAAATCACTGTACTGATCTTGTGTTATTTTCACATCACCGTTCAAATTTTCTGATTCGTGCAGCCTTATGTTGTCTGTATTTTGGAGAATTAAAGGAGACAGCTTCCATGTACACGTGGGGAAAGTATCTGGAGGCAGAACTATAGCATTTGTTTTGGAACAGACACAGTATGCAGAAAACACAGAAAAACTTTGTTCTTTCTTTTTCAAGTTTTTATTTAAATTCCAGTTAGTTAACATACAGTGTAATATTAGTTTACATATAACACCCAATGCTCATCACAAGTGCCCTCCTTAATACCCATCACCCCTTTTAATGCATCCCCCTGTCCACCTCCCCTCTAGCAATCCTCAGTTTGTTCTCTATGGTTAAGAGTATGTGTTATGGTTTGCCTCTCTCTTTTGCCCCCCTATGTTCATCTGTTTTGTTTCTCAAATTCCACATATGAGTGAAATCATATGGTATTTTTTTTTCTGACTTGACTTATTTCACTTAGCGTAATACATTCTAATTCCATCCATGTCATTGCAAATGGCAAGATGTCATTCTTTTTCATAGCTGAGTAATATTCCATTGTGATACATGATATATATCACATCTTCTTTATCCATTTATCAGTTGATGGACATTTGGGCTCTTTCCATAATTTGGCTATTGTGGACATTGCCGCTATAAACATCAGGGTGCAGGCACCCCTTCTGATCACTACATTTGTATCTTTGGGTAAATACCTAGTAGTGTAATTCTGTATTATAGGGTGGCTCTATTTTTGAATTTTTGAGGAACCTCCATACTGTTTTCCAGAGTGGCTGCACTAGTTTGCTTTCCCACCAACAGTGCACAATGGTTCCCCTTTCTCCACATCTTTGTCAACATCTGTTGTTAGTTTTAACCATTCTGACAGGTGTGAGGTGATCTCTCACTGTAGTTTTGATTTGTATTTCCCTGATGATGAGTGATGTTAAGCATCTTCTCATGTGTCTGTTAGCCATCTGGATGTCTTCTTAGGAAAAATGTCTATTCATGTCTTCTGCCCATGTTTTTAACTGGATTGTTTTTTGGGTGTTGAGTTTCATAATTTCTTTTTAAATTTTGGATAGATACTAACCCTTTATCAGGTATGTCATTTGCAAATATTTTCTCCCATTCTGAAGGTTGCCTTTTAGTTTTTTTGATTGTTTTCTTTGCTGTGCAGAAGCTTTTTTTTTTTTTAATCGGTAATTTGTGTGATTTATTTTTTAACTTTCAATACATATTACGTCACATATTAATTTAATATTCATTTTTTTCATTTAAAAAAACCCAAGTGCAGAAGCTTTTTATCTTGATGAAGTCCCAATAGTTTATTTTTGCTTTTGTTTCTCTTGCCTCAGGAGAAGTATCTAGTAAGAAGTTGCTACAGCTGATGTCAAAGAGGTTACTACCTGTGTTCTCCTCTGGGATTTTTTTTTTGTTTTTATGTTTAAAAATGTTTATTGAAAGTTTTTTATTTTATTTTTTTAATTTAATTTTATTATGTTAATCACCATACATTACAACATCAGTTTTTGATGTAGTGTTCCATGATTCATTGTTTGCATATAACACCCAGTGCTCCATTCAATACGTGCCCTCCTTAATACCCATCACCAGGCTAACCCATCCCCCGACCCCCCTCTTTTGATGGTTTCCTGTCTCACATTTAGGTCTTTCATCCATTTTGAATTTATTTTTGTCCACAATTGCACCAAAAACCATAAGATACCTAGGAATGAGCCTAAACAAAGATGCAGAAAAAGTATTTTAAATTAAAGGTGACAGGAGACAACCAATGTGGATTTGTAGAAGAACTCTCCAGCATTTTCAAAAATATTCAGGATGGGGAATGATTCAGTAAGGAACACTAATTTCTTGTGGTCAGGCGGTAAGGTTTTGGACTATATTCATTATATATAACCCCCCCCCCAAAAAAACAAACAAAAAATAACTCTTAGGGATAGAACAATTGGGAATTTCAGGTTATATGTATTTTTTAAATCTTAAATAAACAGTAAGACCAAGAGAAAATTTCAATTTAATACTGTAGTTAATCTTCTTTTTTTTTAAATCATTTTCTTATTAAAGATTCAATTTTTTTTCCCAGGTTACTTTCTGTATATTTGATCAAAAAGAATGAGTAATGGGAATTTGACATGCAGTTTGACCAACTTATGATTTATTTGATTTAATTGATTCTAAATAAATTTACACCAGGATTGGATTTACATGGACATATTACTTCTTTACATATGGGATTATTCAATGGGAAAATTGTTCATTTATCTGAAGAACTAATTTGCATTTTGCAACAATATCCCACAAATGTTAGCTCAGTGTCAACCTCTAACTTTAGTGTCAAATTATGTGTCTGGTACACTTGATTACTAGGCTTACTCCCTCAATTTTATGTTTTTAATAGCTGGTGCATTTTATTTTGTTGGATTAGATGTTGAATAAAAAATAAAGAACTCCAGAACTTCAAAACTAACCTGATATTATATAAGTCTTTACATAGTAATAAAAGAAAAACCTTTGGTTTACTTCTGGATAAGGATTAGTTGCTTACTCTCTTTCTCTAAATGACATGACTTAATGAGTGTGGGCTAGTTTTATTCATCAGCACTCTGAATATAATCTACAGATGGCCAGCCAATATATTCTTTCTACAGAAGACAAAATTTCCAGTGATAACTTATTTTCAGGTTGCTTTTGGTAGCTCTGGCATTTGCTTTCTTGAGCAAGCCTAGCATTATGCAGCTACCATGTGACAAGAATTAATCTTGCATTGTATTCTTCGGAAAAAAAAAAAAAAAAAACCCTGAGTAGAAGACAGTAAATTCTTCTTTGTATAATGACTGAAAATTTTTCTCTCCTTTACTTCCCTTTCTTCATTTATCTCTTCCTTCCTTCCTTCCTTCCTTCCTTCCTTCCTTCCTTCCTTCCTTCCTTCCTTCCTTCCTTC